>NW_028259461.1:18187521-18241955 GCF_056163025.1 Triticum urartu | reverse complement strand
CCACTCATGTGGTACTTCATCATATGATTCATATAAGATCCATCTGTCTAGAGATCGTCATATACATCTAGAAAGCCGTATGCTTTGGAAGAAGCTTGTACAGTTTGGGAAGGGGTTTTTTGAGAGAAAAGAAGAATCTACTTCAACCGATATGCCCTTAGGCACGGCCATGCATAACATAGAAATCACACGTGGAAGGGGTGGGCAATTAGCTAGAGCAGCAGGTGCTGTAGCGAAACTCATTGCAAAAGAGGGTAAATCGGCCACTTTAAGATTACCATCTGGGGAGGTCCGTTTAGTATCCCAAAACTGCTTAGCAACAGTCGGACAAGTGGGTAATGTTGGGGTGAACCAAAAAAGTTTGGGTAGAGCCGGATCTAAGTGTTGGCTAGGTAAACGCCCCGTAGTAAGAGGGGTAGTTATGAACCCTGTGGACCACCCCCATGGGGGCGGTGAAGGGAAAGCTCCCATTGGTAGAAAAAAACCCACAACCCCTTGGGGTTATCCTGCGCTTGGAAGAAGAACTAGGAAAAGGAAAAAATATAGCGATAGTTTTATTCTTCGTCGCCGTAAGTAAATACGTAACTAGGAATATGGAAAATTGCATTTTTGGAATTTGCAATAATGCGATGGGCGAACGACGGGAATTGAACCCGCGCATGGTGGATTCACAATCCACTGCCTTGATCCACTTGGCTACATCCGCCCCTTATCCAGCTAAAGGATTTTTTTCTTTTTTCCATTGATCATTATTCTATTTATTCTGACCTCCGTACTTCGATCGAGATATTGGACATAGAATGCCACTCTTTAAAAAGGAAAAAAGGAGTAATCAGCTGTGACACGAAAAAAAACGAATCCTTTTGTAGCTCATCATTTATTGGCAAAGATAGAAAAGGTCAATATGAAGGAGGAGAAAGAAACAATAGTAACGTGGTCCCGGGCATCTAGCATTCTACCCACAATGGTTGGCCATACAATCGCGATTCATAATGGAAAGGAACATATACCTATTTACATAACAAATCCTATGGTAGGTCGCAAATTGGGGGAATTCGTGCCTACTCGGCATTTCACGAGTTATGAAAATGCAAGAAAGGATACTAAATCTCGTCGTTAACTGAATTCTGAATAGAAAGATTAAGAAGAAAAAAAGATTCAAAATAAAGACAGAAATACCCAATATCTTGCTAGAACAAGATATTGGGTATTTCTGTCTTCAAAAATTCTTATATGTTAGCAGAAAAACCTTATCCATTAATAGATGGAACTTCAACAGCAGCTAAGTCTAGAGGGAAGTTGTGAGCATTACGTTCGTGCATTACTTCCATACCAAGGTTAGCACGGTTGATGATATCAGCCCAAGTATTAATAACGCGACCTTGACTATCAACTACAGATTGGTTGAAATTGAAACCATTTAGGTTGAAAGCCATAGTACTAATACCTAAAGCAGTGAACCAGATTCCTACTACAGGCCAAGCAGCCAAGAAGAAGTGTAAAGAACGAGAGTTGTTGAAACTAGCATATTGGAAGATTAATCGGCCAAAATAACCATGAGCAGCCACAATATTATAAGTTTCTTCCTCTTGACCAAATTTGTAACCCTCATTAGCGGATTCATTTTCAGTAGTTTCCCTGATCAAACTAGAGGTTACCAAGGAACCATGCATAGCACTGAATAGGGAACCGCCGAATACACCAGCTACACCTAACATGTGGAATGGATGCATAAGGATGTTGTGCTCTGCCTGGAATACAATCATAAAGTTGAAAGTACCAGAGATTCCTAAAGGCATACCATCAGAAAAGCTTCCTTGACCAATAGGGTAAATCAAGAAAACAGCAGTAGCAGCTGCAACAGGAGCTGAATATGCAACAGCAATCCAAGGACGCATACCCAGACGGAAACTAAGTTCCCACTCACGACCCATATAACAAGCTACACCAAGTAAGAAGTGTAGAACAATTAGCTCATAAGGACCACCATTGTATAACCACTCATCAACAGATGCAGCTTCCCAAATTGGGTAAAAGTGCAATCCGATCGCCGCAGAAGTAGGGATAATAGCACCAGAGATAATATTGTTTCCATAAAGTAAAGAACCAGAAACAGGCTCACGAATACCATCAATATCTACTGGAGGGGCAGCGATGAAGGCGATAATAAATACAGAAGTTGCGGTCAATAAGGTAGGGATCATCAAAACACCGAACCATCCGATGTAAAGACGATTTTCAGTGCTAGTTATCCAGTTGCAGAAGCGACCCCACAGGCTTGTACTTTCGCGTCTCTCTAAAATTGCAGTCATGGTAAGATCTTGGTTTATTCAAATTGCAAGGACTCCCAAGCACACGTATTAACTAGAATATAGATAATAGAAGGCTTGTTATTTAACAGTATAACATAGACTATATACCAATGTCAACCAAGTCAGCCCAAAGATTAGCTATCCATATAACTAAATTAACCAAACCAATAATTTTGTATTTGTAAATGAAGTGAGTCAAAGTGAAAAACTTTGATGGGTCTTTTCTATATGGGTTGCCCGGGACTCGAACCCGGAACTAGTCGGATGGAGTAGATAATTCTTCCTTGTTACAATAGAGAAAAATCCCTCCCCAAATCGTGCTTGCATTTTTCATTGCACACGACTTTCCCTATGTAGAAATAGCCAATTTCTATTCCAAAGAGGAAGTTCTACTAATTTTTTTAATTAGTAAGTTGATTCACCTACTCTTTATTATAATAAAAAGAACATTTCAGAATGAAAAATAGAAAAGTTTTTTCTTGATCATTTATCAACCCTTTCCTGTTTCTTAATTTCGTCTAATGATTAATTAAGAGGGTTGACCAGGTCATTGATACGTATAATATCCAAATACCAAATACGCTCAGTGTGTGATCCACAGAAAGAAAAAAGAGTTGTTTTGGTGAACATCAAAGAAAAAACTTGCTCTTCTTCCATAAAAAATTCTTCTAAAAATGCCGAACCCAATCGTTGCATAAAAGTTCGTACCGTGCTTTTATGTTTACGAGCTAAAGTTCTAGCACATGAAAGTCGAAGTATATACTTTAGTCGATACAAAGTCCGTTTTTTCGAAGATCCACTATGATAATGAAAAAGATTTCTACATATCCGACCAAATCGATCAAGAATATCCCAATCTGATAAATCTGTCCAAATGGGTTTACTAATAGGATGCCCCGATCCAGTACAAAATTGAGCTTTTGATAAGTATCCTATGAGGAGAGTAGCGGGGACTATGGTATCGAATTTTTTCATTCGAGTATCTATTAGAAATGAATTCTCCAGCATTTGATTCCTTACTAACAAAGAACTTTTTTGTACACTTGAAAGGTACCCCATAAAATCGAAGCAAGAGTTTGCTAATTGGTTTATATGGATTCTTCGCGGCTGAGTCCAAAAACAGAAATAATATTGCCAGAAATTGATAAGGTAGCATTTCCATTTCTTCTTCAAAAAAAAAGTGCCTTTTGATGCAAGAATTGCCTTTCCTTGATATCGAACATAATGCATAAGAGGATCCATAAAGAACCATAGGGTTTTCCGAGAAAAACCAGGGTACATTATCCCAAAATGTTCCATCTTCCTAGAAAAGTGGATTCGTTCCAGAAAAGTTCCAGAAGATGCTAATGGTAAGCAAGAAGATTGTTTACGAAGAAACAACAAAAAAAATTCATATTCTGATACATAAGAGTTATATAGGAATTGAAATAGTCTTTTATTTTCTTTTTGAAAAAAAAAAATGGATTTCATTGAAGTAATAAAACTATTCCAATTCGAATAATAGTTGAGAAAGAATCGCAATAAATGCAAAGATGGAACATCTTGGATACGGTATTGAAGGAGTTGAACCAGGATTTCCAAATGGATAGGATAGGGTATTTCTATATGTGATAGATAATCCAAATGCAAAAATTTGTCTTCTAAAAAGGGAAATATTGAATGAATAGAGCGTAAATTCTGAAACTTTGGTATTTCTTTTTCTTTCAGACAAAAAAATTCCCGTAGCGAGAATGGGATTTCCACAACGATCGCAAACCCTTCAGATAGAATCTGAGAATAAAACTCAGAATAAAAATAATTTTTGTAATCCAATAATCGATCTTGGTTAGGATGATTAACCGAGTTATCCAAAAAATTCTGCTGATACATTCGAATAATTAAACGTTTCACAAGTAGTGAACTAAATTTCTTGTTATTACAACTAACAACTATTTCCACAGGTTCAGAACCATTTAATCCATAATGGTGGGCAAATGCATAAATATATTCCTGAAAGAGAAGTGGGTAGACAAAGTATTGTTGACGAGATTTATGTTTTTCTGAATACCCTTCGAATTTTTCCATTTGTATTTCTACTTGAATCAGAGAGAAGAAGCATTTCTCGGTTTATCGAATGATGATACATAGTGCAATATGGTCAGAACAGGGTGTTGCATTTTTAATACAAACCCTGGAAAGAAAGGGAGTCTAATCCACAGATCTTTTTCTGCTCCTTTTCTACCCAATTAGTTTATGTTTGTTCTAATTAAAAAAAAAGAACAGAACAAGTTTTTTATTTTTGCAGGCCAATCGCTCTTTTGACTTTGGAATACAGCCTCTTTATCAATATACTGCTTCTTTTACACATTCAATCCATAACATCCCTTATTCAATCCATAATCAAGAATAATTAGGATTTCTAAAAAAAAAAAGAAAAAATAAAGGGTCCACTCATAGGAAAACCCAACCTTTCCCCGCATCCGGCACTAATCTATTTTTAACGTCTAATTAGAGCGGGGAATCATTCCAATTAGGAAGTTCAGCTCGTTGCTTTTTATTTTACCAGAATTGGAGCCAGGCTCTATCCATTTATTCATTAGACCCAGAAAATCGTAATTTTGGATTCCATTCAAAAAAGATTGATTTTATTACGACATGCTATTTTTTCCATTCATTACCTTTGAGGATCAGTCGTGGTCTTCTAGACTCTACCAAGAGTCTGGACGAATTTGTTGTTTCATCCAAATGTGTAAAAGATCATAGTCGCACTTAAAAGCCGAGTACTCTACCATTGAGTTAGCAACCCAGATAAAAAAAGGATCTTAGATACGATCGAAATCCAAAAATCAATGGAATTACACCGCGCGCTTCTGTCAAAACATTGAACTAGCAAGACATCAAAAGATTTTTTTTATCGACCATGAAAAACACTCAAATGCCAAAACGAACAGGTCCGGTGAAATTCCACTAAAGTAAAGTTAAAAAAAGAGCGACCCTAATCACGATGGCCAAATTCTCCTTATTTTTAGCGATTTTTATTAACAAAAAATATATATTATAAAAAATATATATTATATTGTATGAGAATACATGCAAGAGGAACACCCTTATCATTTGAGCGAAGTGTAGGCGGAAAAATTGAATATGGAGTGAGGATAAAGAGACCCATCTATCTACAAATTCTATTTGTTCAATAGACCTTTGTCAATGGAAATACAATGGTAAGAAAACAAATTAGATAGAAAAAGTAAATAAAATAGGGGCTTATGTTGGATTGGCACGATATAATATAAATCCAAATAGGATTAAAAAAGAGGTAAATTGTGTCTAAATAATTAGACAACTAGGAATACTAATAATCTTCTCCTATCCTATTTTTTGATTCATTTAGTTCTTCAATTAACTCAAAGTTCTTTCTTTTTCTTTAAAGAATTCTGCCTTCCTTAAAATATCATAAACAGTTCTTGTTGGTTGAGCACCCTTTTCAAGGAAATAGAGAATAGCTGGAACATTTAAACAAGTTTGATTCTTTATCGGATCATAAAAACCTACTTTTTGAAGATCTCTTCCTTCTCTTCGAGATCGAACATCAATTGCAACGATTCGATAGACAGCTTATTGGGATAGATGTAGATAAACAACGCCCCCCCCTAGAAACGTATATGAGGTTTTCTCCTCATACGGCTCGAGAAAATGATTCGAATTTCTGTCGATAATAATAGAAATTAGACTATGACGTGCATTAATTTCCTTACAGAAAAAACAAATTTCATTTATACTCATGACTCAAGTGGGCTAATTTTGCCTGACAAACTTCGAAGGCAAAATCCTTCCAAAATTTTTGAGTCGTCTTTAAACTCTTTTCTTTGTCTCATTTCGAACGAATTGACTTTTATTCCTTATTCTAATCCAACTCTGTTGTTGAGACAATTGAAAATTGTGTTTACTTGTTCTGGAATCCTTTATCTTTGATTTGTGAAATCCTTGGGTTTAGACATTACTTCGGGAATTCCTATTTTTTTCTTTCAAAAGAGTAGCAACATACCCTTTTTTCTTATTTCCTTCGATAAAGCATTTATCTCTTCTATAGAAATCTAATAAGAGGGATTGATTCTGATATACTTTTATTGGACTTTCTTCTTATTTTAACCTTTCGATTTATTTCTATATTAAGGATAGACTGACAAAGTTGGCCTAATTTATTAGTTTTCACTAACCCTAGATTCTTTCCCTTGATAAAAAAAATTCTGTCCTCTCGAGCTCCATCGTGTACTATGTTACTTAAACCCAGCGCAAATTTGGTTCGGAACGAATAGAACAGGCTATGTCGAGCCAAGAGCATTTTCATTACTATGGAAAATGATGGATAGCAAAATCCACAATCGATCATGTCCTTCAAGTCGCACGTTGCTTTCTACCACATCGTTTTAAACGAAGTTTTACCATAACAAACATTCCTCTTTTCATTGCAAAGTGGTATAGAGAATTGATCCAATATGGATGGAATCATGAATAGTCATTGGTTTAGTTTTTTTATACTAATTAAAACTTGCTATCTATGGAGCAATATGGATAAAAGAAAGTAAGTATTTATCCGGGAAGCCTCCGCCAAGATCCAATTTATTTAAACCCATATTAAAATTCTATCATATGAATGAAACATAGTTTGAAAAAGACGACTAAACAAGTTTGCTTAAAACTTATTTATTCTTAAATTTCCACCCTCAACGGATGGCTCGAGATGATCAATCTTGAAGTGAGAAAAGAAGGATTGACTCTTCCTCAATAAATAAACTATCAACCTCCAAAAAAGTTTAATTAATTTAATTACTAGAATTAGAATTCTAGTAGTAATATATTTTTTCAGTACCAAAAACAATTAACTATAATAACTAAATAAACTATTCCAATGAAAAGATTGAAAGTTTTTGGTAGTTATAGAATTCTCGTACTTCTTCAACTCGAATACCAAAAGGAAGAAAAAAATATGACTAAGTGATTTTATAGTAGAGGCATATCCTGAATGTGCTTGATAGATCCCATTTTTTCATGAAAATAAAGATAGTCAATTTGACTGGACTTAAGACTTTATTATGTTTTCTGAGAAAGAATAAGATATCATTATTCTCTTTAATAAACTTTTGTCTCGTACGGAATACTATATGATTTCACCGTTTGTTTCATCAGAAACAATCTGGGACGGAAGGATTCGAACCTCCGAGTAACGGGACCAAAACCCGCTGCCTTACCACTTGGCCACGCCCCATTTCGGGTTTTATGCGACACTAATAAACACTAGTATGTTTATTTGTTATTCGTCAATACCATTTCAATTACATAAAAAAGGAGGGATATTCTCTTGCTAGTATTCTACACATGCGGATAATATAGAATCAAAAAAATGCATTGATCATTACATGGAATTCTATTAAGATATTATATGAAAGTCGAATTTATTCCACTCTCATTTGAGAGTGCGAATACAAGGAGGTATTTTGTGTTTGGGAAAGTCCGAAGAAAAAAGATTTTGAATCTGCCTTTTCCTTCTTTCCCTTAAAAAAATAACTCAAGAAAAATCCAATTATTTACTCTACAAGAATGAAATGCTTGTTATGCCTAATATACTTAGTTTAACCTGTATCTGTTTTAATTCTGTTCTTTATCCTACTAGTTTTTTCTTTGCCAAATTACCCGAAGCTTATGCTATTTTCAATCCAATCGTGGATATTATGCCTGTTATACCTCTATTCTTTTTTCTATTAGCCTTTGTTTGGCAAGCTGCTGTAAGTTTTCGATGAAATCTTTAGTACTCTGTATGCCAAATTGAATGATGTGTTCATTCCAAAAAAATTTTAAAATGGGTAAAAGCCGAGAAGTTTTATATTTTTATATTATGAACCTTCGATTCTAAAATTTAAATTCTTCTACATTGAATGGGTAGCTACAGCAATAAATTTGGATCAGCCTTTCTACTCCCCTGCACCTAGGTTGAGCAGGTACCTAAAGGTACCTACACAATACCTAACCACCTAACCCTATTTTTGCTATTGATAAGAGTGCTTATTATAAAAGAATTCTTGCAATTTTTTTCAAGAATTCTTTTTTGCATTTTTAGGTATAAAAAAAAACCATCCTAGTGGATCCGTGTGGTAAGGAAAAACTGGTAATCTATTCCTTAAAAAAAAATCTTGGAGATTATGTAATGCTTACTCTCAAACTTTTTGTTTATACAGTAGTGATATTCTTTGTTTCACTCTTTATCTTTGGATTCTTATCTAATGACCCAGGACGGAATCCTGGACGCGAGGAGTAAAAATTCAGTTTTTTTTTTTCTTATTGGATTTGTTTCGTACATTTATCTATGAGAAAATCCGGGGGTCAGAATTCTTTCCAATTCGAAAGTCCCAAATGATCCAAGGGAGCGGAAAGAGAGGGATTCGAACCCTCGGTACAAAAAAATTGTACAACGGATTAGCAATCCGCCGCTTTAGTCCACTCAGCCATCTCTCCACGTTCCAAAGCGAAAGGTTTCCGTGATATGATATAGGCAAGAAATAAGAAATAACGGTTGCAAAAAACCCCTTTTTTTTCTTTCAAAAGTCTATAAAAATTATATTGCCAATTCCATTTTAATTATATTCTTTTTTCTTAATGTTAATAAAAAAAGAAGAAAATTCTTGTTTTTTCTTTCTAAAAATCGATATTGGCCGAGAGACAATCAAATAGATTTTCTCTTTAGCGGGCATTTCCATATAGGACTTGTTATAATTATAATAAAACAAGCAGGTTATATAAAAAAAACGCTTTTTTTGTCGATTATTTATCAAGAAAGCAAAAAGGGTTCTTATCAAATCCACCATAAAATTGGAAAGAAGCATAAAGTAAGTAGACCTGACTCCTTTAATGATGCCTCTATCCGCTATTCTGATATATAAATTCGATGTAGATGAAATTGTATAAGCGAATTTTTTTTATTTCCTTAGACTTAGACCGCGCAAGACAAGAATTTTTCGCTATTTACGATTTCATATTCTTGTTACTAGATGTTCTATAGGAATAAGAAGAAATCGCAACTCCTTTGCGCTACACATAAAATTGGATTTCGAAGGTCCATTTTTTTTTTTCAGAATCCTCTATTATTTTAGTTCTTCCACCCATGCAATAGAGAGGGAATGGGAAAAGAAGGGTTACTTTTATTTGCATTTTTCCCTTAAAAGATAGACTTTGAAATAGGAGTCTTGGAATAATGCTGAATTCAAAGGTTTATTTCTTTCTATAGTATAAGAAAAACAATTTATTTCTATTTCTATAGTATAAGAAAAACAAATAAATAGTATAAGAAAAACAAATCGAATCAAATTCATGGATTTACCACGACCTCGGTTGTGACTGTGACTCCATAGATAAAAATGGGAAATTTCTCTCTTCGAGACCATTGAAAAAGGGCATTGAACGAGAAAGAAATCGTCCACAGATAATAAAACTATCATATGCCTTGGAAAGTGATATGAGGTGCTCGGAAATGGTTGAAGTAATTGAATAGGAGGATCACTATGACTATAGCCCTTGGTAGAATTCCTAAAGAAGAAAATGATCTATTTGATACTATGGATGACTGGTTACGAAGGGACCGTTTCGTTTTTGTAGGATGGTCTGGCCTATTGCTCTTTCCTTGTGCTTATTTCGCTTTAGGGGGTTGGTTTACAGGGACAACTTTTGTAACTTCTTGGTATACCCATGGATTGGCTAGTTCCTATTTGGAAGGTTGTAATTTCTTAACCGCAGCAGTTTCTACCCCTGCCAATAGTTTAGCACACTCTTTGTTGCTACTATGGGGGCCCGAAGCACAAGGAGATTTTACTCGTTGGTGTCAATTAGGCGGTCTATGGACTTTTGTAGCTCTCCACGGGGCTTTTGCACTAATAGGTTTCATGTTACGCCAATTTGAACTTGCTCGGTCTGTTCAATTGCGGCCTTATAATGCAATCTCATTCTCTGGTCCAATTGCTGTTTTTGTTTCTGTATTCCTTATTTATCCACTGGGGCAATCTGGTTGGTTCTTTGCGCCGAGTTTTGGCGTAGCAGCGATATTTCGATTCATCCTTTTCTTCCAAGGATTTCATAATTGGACGTTGAACCCATTTCATATGATGGGAGTTGCCGGAGTATTAGGTGCGGCTCTGCTATGCGCTATTCATGGAGCGACCGTAGAAAACACTCTATTTGAGGACGGTGATGGTGCAAATACCTTCCGTGCTTTTAACCCAACTCAAGCTGAAGAAACTTATTCAATGGTCACTGCTAACCGCTTTTGGTCCCAAATCTTTGGTGTTGCTTTTTCCAATAAACGTTGGTTACATTTCTTTATGCTATTTGTACCCGTCACCGGTTTATGGATGAGTGCTATTGGCGTAGTTGGCTTGGCTCTGAACTTACGTGCCTATGACTTTGTTTCCCAGGAAATCCGTGCAGCGGAAGATCCTGAATTTGAGACTTTCTACACCAAAAATATTCTTTTAAACGAGGGTATTCGTGCGTGGATGGCAGCTCAGGATCAGCCTCATGAAAATCTTATATTCCCTGAGGAGGTTCTACCACGTGGAAACGCTCTTTAATGGAACTTTCGTTTTAGCTGGTCGTGACCAAGAAACCACCGGCTTTGCTTGGTGGGCTGGGAATGCCAGACTTATCAATTTGTCCGGTAAACTGCTTGGAGCTCATGTAGCTCATGCCGGATTAATCGTATTCTGGGCCGGAGCAATGAACCTATTTGAAGTGGCCCATTTCGTACCAGAAAAGCCCATGTATGAACAAGGGTTGATTTTACTTCCACACTTAGCTACTCTAGGTTGGGGAGTAGGGCCAGGGGGGGAAGTTCTAGATACTTTTCCGTACTTTGTATCTGGCGTACTTCACCTAATTTCCTCCGCAGTCTTAGGCTTCGGTGGCATTTATCACGCGCTTCTGGGACCCGAGACTCTTGAGGAATCTTTTCCATTCTTTGGTTATGTCTGGAAAGATAGAAATAAAATGACTACAATTTTGGGTATTCACTTAATTTTGTTAGGTCTAGGTGCTTTTCTTCTAGTACTCAAGGCTCTTTATTTTGGCGGTGTATATGATACCTGGGCCCCTGGGGGGGGAGATGTAAGAAAAATTACCAATTTGACCCTTAGTCCCAGTGTTATATTTGGTTATTTACTAAAATCTCCTTTTGGTGGAGAAGGGTGGATTGTTAGTGTAGATGATTTAGAAGATATAATTGGTGGGCATGTATGGTTGGGTTTTATTTGTGTATTTGGCGGAATTTGGCATATTTTAACCAAACCCTTCGCATGGGCTCGCCGTGCATTTGTATGGTCTGGAGAAGCTTACTTGTCTTATAGTTTAGCTGCTTTATCTGTCTTTGGTTTTATCGCTTGTTGTTTTGTATGGTTCAATAATACAGCTTATCCGAGTGAGTTTTATGGACCCACCGGGCCAGAAGCTTCTCAAGCTCAAGCATTTACTTTTCTAGTTAGAGACCAGCGTCTTGGAGCTAATGTGGGATCCGCTCAAGGACCCACAGGTTTAGGTAAATATCTAATGCGTTCCCCAACTGGGGAGGTTATCTTTGGAGGGGAAACTATGCGTTTTTGGGACCTTCGTGCTCCATGGTTAGAACCTCTAAGGGGCCCCAACGGTTTGGACTTGAGTAGGTTGAAAAAAGACATACAACCTTGGCAAGAACGACGCTCAGCAGAATATATGACCCACGCTCCTTTAGGCTCTTTAAATTCCGTGGGTGGCGTAGCTACCGAGATCAATGCAGTTAATTATGTCTCTCCTAGAAGTTGGTTATCAACTTCTCATTTTGTTCTAGGATTCTTCTTTTTTGTGGGCCATTTATGGCATGCAGGAAGAGCCCGAGCTGCTGCAGCAGGTTTTGAAAAGGGAATCGATCGTGATTTGGAACCTGTTCTTTACATGAACCCTCTTAACTAAGATTTTCTTATTTATACCTGTTCTACTTTTTTTCTGTTCTGGCTCGGTTATTCCATCTAGCCGAGCCATTCATTCCTTTTTATGAAAGAAAGATAAGGGACAGAAAAAAAAAATAAATAAAAATGAAAGAAACAAACGTATTCAATAAGCAAAAGGAGAGAGAGGGATTCGAACCCTCGATAGTTCCTAGAACTATACCGGTTTTCAAGACCGGAGCTATCAACCACTCAGCCATCTCTCCACAGCCTAATCCTTATTTTACTCCTACAAATAGAACATAGCCATATAAAAAATAAAAAGATTTATTAGCCTCTAGAAAGATATCAGATACAAGTTCCTTTTCGATATATCTCTGTATACTGTATACACGGATACAGGATCCGCTATACCCGCTTGTGAAATAAAGAGTAAATAATCTCTTCTCACCCCCATATCCAAATAAAAAAGCGGTTTAAGTAATAAATTTGAATTAAAGAGAAGAATCAATGGATTCATGATTAAACCCCTCCTACTTCTTGTATTTTTTTACAATTTTGGTTTAAGTGAGGGATCAAATATGTAGTCAACTTTATTTGATGGTAGCTTGGAGGATTAGAAATATGACTATTGCTTTCCAATTAGCTGTTTTTGCATTAATTGCGACTTCCTCAGTCTTAGTAATTAGTGTACCCCTTGTATTTGCTTCTCCTGATGGTTGGTCAAATAATAAAAATGTTGTATTTTCCGGTACATCATTATGGATTGGACTAGTCTTTCTCGTAGCTATTCTGAATTCTCTCATTTCTTAAATGAAATTTGGTTAATATTTATTAACCCCATAAAAAAGAAATAATAAAGGCCATTTCTTCTAAAAAATTAGAATAGTGAGACGTATTAAAACGCAATTTGCGTTCCGAATTGCTAGCTCTTCTCTTTCAGTATTATGAAATTCCATTCCCATTAGAATATTCATTGACAGATAATAAAAAAAGGAAAACTCTAATATAATAGAAAATGAAATGAAACGGTCGACCCAGACATAGAAGGTCGACCCAGGCGGATATACGCTATAAAATATATACCGTAGCGAGCGTAGTTCAATGGTAAAATATCTCCTTGCCAAGGAGAAGATACGGGTTCGATTCCCGCCGCTCGCCCGCTTAATTTATCAAAGTACTATGATAAAAAGTTTAGTCTAGTTAACTGTTTAACTACTTATATTAAATTAAGTATTAATTAGGTGTTAGTCTAGTGCCGTATCCCTTACTATCTTACCCTTCCTTTGCATCCCACTCAAAAAAAGAGGGCGCTCCAGAGGCAGAAATAGAACTCGCCAACAGAGCTCCAAAAATTGGGTATTAACTGAGACAAACAACGGGCAAACTTTTTTTAAAGGGAAGGGAGAGGTAGACTGTCCCTTTCGTTTCATTTTTATTTTCTGCAGGGTAGGGAGAGGCCTTGCGCCTTCTTTTTTTGAAGGCAAGTGACTTCGCAAACTGCTCAATTTTGCCCTCTAGGGCCGGGAACTAATGAATAAAAAAGGGTTGGATACGCCCCTCTACCATACATATCTAGAGAAATAGAATAGTCCTTTTATACAGACTGCTAAGTGCGGAGACGGGAATCGAACCCGTGACCTCAAGGTTATGAGCCTCGTGAGCTACCAAACTGCTCTACTCCGCTCTGGAGTACCAGAAACTGGTGGACAAAAAAGGCTTGAATACAAGCCTCTAACATGTCTAGACAAATAGAATACTCCTTTTATACAGAATGGAGCGGGTAGCGGGAATCGAACCCGCATCGTTAGCTTGGAAGGCTAGGGGTTATAGTCGACGTTGGTTGATTATTTTTAACGTCTCTAATTCAAAACCGAACATGAAATTTTGATTTCATTCGGCTCCTTTATGGATATTCTCACCACTTAACATCTATGTCAGCTTTTCTATTTGAATGGAACCAAAGCTCTCCGCTTTCTAGATGATCCTTATAGAGTAGGAGATAGAAATTCTATCTAAATTCATCTAATCTACTTACTTCGTTCCCTAATTTCATTCAAGAGATCCTGAGGAAAAGAATTGGGTTTCCACCGAGCTGAAACAATATGCGGATGGTTCTAGTAAACCAAAACTATCGTTTTTTAGCTATTTGGCTTCCTTATTCCTTATTTTAAGAAGATTTAGTTACGATTGGAAATCAACTTTTTTGTATCTTCATCCATAGATCCTTTACTCATATTTTCAAAATTGGAATACTTAATCCAATGCAAAATTATGCTTCGCGACTCTGTACTCATAATCCTATTTTTATTTTGGATGCAATTTAAATTAGTCTTTGGATACAAATCGCCAGAATGTATATTCTTCCTCAATATGCTATTGAGAGGAAAAGGATTTAATCCTTTATAAGAACTAAAGTTTTCATCGGAATATAAAAATAAAAAACTTAAGGATGCCTTAAGTATATCATTTCAAATTCAGTTATTAATAGAACGAATCACACTTTTACCACTAAACTATACCCGCTACATTGTAGATTATGGTATAAATGGTACCCTTTGTCAAGGATAGCCATTTGACAAGAAGGCTAATTCCCCCTTATTGAATCAGATGGAGAAGGTTCATGACACTGAGCCGTTGGTACTTCTACTTCGATCGCTCGCCTTTACTTTAGGATTTAGATAGCCCCTCTGGTCTGTAAAAAAAATCTTTTCTTACCATGCTAATAGCGCCTGAACCAAATGTATTTATTTTGATTAGGATCCTATTCTACGGTTACGACTACAATAATAATTATTTACTTTGCAAGGACGTAAGTGTGTCAGACTGCTAAATTGTTTTATTATTCCTACAATATAAACTAGGGGATATAGGGGGTAACACTGTCCCTATAAATTCCTTTTTTCCTTTTCTTTTTTGTCCAGAATTGAACAAAAAAGAAATTATGGAAGATGTTTTCTTCCCCCATTAAGTCCGAGCCATAGAGTAAGAGTGAGATGAGTTTTCCAAATTCATCATAGACTTTCCCTATGGCTTGATAGAAGTAAGCAGCAAAGAGTCGTAACTTAAAGAAAAAAACGGACAGGGCCGACAGATTTACCTGATGTAAAGAAGATCCTAAAAGTCTCTGATTAGTCGACTCTCTCCATTTAACACTTTCCTCTCTCTCCTTTTTTCCACTGACTCAATTCTAGTTTATTAGATTCTTGTTTAAAAGAATGCAAAAAGTTCAATAGAACTAAGAACACATAAAAAATAGCATAGAGGATCAAGGCCATTACCAAAAGTTCCTCCCAAGGATCCTATATCCTATTGGGTATCTGTTCCCCGCCTTTTCCCGCTAGGATCGGAAATCTTATATTTTCCATATCCATATACCGTTGAATCCTTGGGGTTCCAGAATCCGCCTATTTTACTAGTCTTCGGAAACGGAAAACCCTGAACCAAGAAGAGTTGGATATGTTATGTAGGGTATGTTTTTTTTTATTAATTTTATTTTGAGCTCTCAAGATATCGATATATACATATACAATCTCTACATAATGTCTCTCTCTCTATCTCTATATATTATATATATAATATGTACATTATGCAGTAGACCCATAATGGGAAATCCAAGTGGCTAATTTTTGAATTAAATAAAAAGCCCTTTTAACTCAGTGGTAGAGTAATGCCATGGTAAGGCATAAGTCATCGGTTCAAATCCGATAAAGGGCTTTTTAAATTAGTGGTAGAGTAATCTCGTGCTAAGACGTAAGTCGTTGGTTCGAATCTGATAGAGTACTTTTCTACTAAATTGATTCACTTTTTTTCTTTGTTTTTGAAACTTTCTCTATATTTTTAGAGAATTTTATGACTTAGTGCGGGATGGATGCATTTTTGGTATGAACACTAAATGAAGCACGGAGAATTAATCTATAACGATCAACTAAAAAAAATCCTAGATGAAAACATAACAGAAAAGTTGGAAAAACTCTTTGCTTTGGATCTATTTATACTTTTCGAGTATATTGACAATTCCAAAAAACTGCTCATACTATGATTATAGTATAATCACGAGCGGTTGTATATGGCCCTATCGTCTAGTGATGCCCCTATCGTCTAGTGGTTCAGGACATCTCTCTTTCAAGGAGGCAGCGGGGATTCGACTTCCCCTGGGGGTAGGGAGTATTATGAAAGGAGGTTAATCATAGATTAGCAAAAACCCTAGAATAAATTCTTCCTGGGTCGATGCCCGAGTGGTTAATGGGGACGGACTGTAAATTCGTTGACAATGTCTACGCTGGTTCAAATCCAGCTCGGCCCAAACCAAAAATCTAGGGCTTCGTGAGTATGAACTAAATCCTTTTGTTTTTCTTCCATAAAATAAAATGTCTGATCTATAGAAATAAAAGATAAAGAAAAAAGGGAAATTTTTTTTTCTAATCCATATCTCTCTCATTCCTTTCTTACAAACAAAAGAGTTTTTCTTATTGAAGGCTGGATTATTATCCATTTTTAGTGATAAAAAATCACGACATACTAGTTATGTCACTCTCACTATACCCACGTATAATATAATATGTGGGTATGTAGTATATGATTCGTCTATTTCTTAGAGTACGAAAGACGAATCGAATCTTCTTATGGTTCTATTTAAGAATGGGTATGCCATACACCCCGCGGGGATTGTAGTTCAATTGGTCAGAGCACCGCCCTGTCAAGGCGGAAGCTGCGGGTTCGAGCCCCGTCAGTCCCGAACTAGGGTTCAATGAATGGAGAAATTGATATTTCCTTTTTCCATGAAAAAAAGGGGCAGGGAGCAAGATCAAATACCCACAGGGCACCCTTACTTCACTTTTTTATTTTGCATCTCTCATTAAAGAGGGAGGGAGGGCATATAGGAATTTTTTTTTCACTACTCCCAATCGATAAAGAAAGACACACATACGATATGTGGATTAGTAGAATTTAGGATATTATATTACTCTATCTTTCTTTATGATGATACCATCCTCATCTTAATTTCCTATTCCACTCTTATGGAATAGAGTACCGGTATTTTACCGGAATCCATACATAAATCGTATTCCCTTTTTATTTCAGACCTCTTTTCCCCATCTCACTTCTACTGCTTATTTGGATGTCTATGTGACCCATAGAAAGTGAAAGTTGGTCATATAATACATACATAATTGTATGTATAACTATAAGAAAAAGGAAGGGAAATTGTATAAGATTAAGAAAGTATAAGATTAAGAAAGCTCGTGGGTTAGAGATATAGAAAAGAAAAAGTAGAAAAGGATTAAAAAAGAGGGAATTCCTAATCCAATCAAAAAACCCATTTTGGTCTTAGTGTGGATAGAGGATCTTCCTATGTTATACTATATAACTCTCATCCGTGAAATATAACTCTCATCCATGAATTGATTTGATAGATCCGATATTCATAATATTGAATTGATTCAGTATTATCAGAATGCAAGCCCTACCCTTGAATTTACAAGATACCCCTTTTTCCTCTCCATGGGATTACATCCCGAGTTATTGTGAAAATAAAAAATAAAGAGGTTATGGAAGTCAATATTCTCGCATTTATTGCTACTGCACTGTTCATTCTAGTTCCTACTTCTTTTTTACTTATTATTTATGTAAAAACAGTCAGCCAAAATAATTAATTGGAATTCCAATTAATCATTGAAGAAATTAAAAAGGGATTAAATAAAAAAAATCCAAGTCTTAAATGAAAGGATCTGGTTGGAATCTTAAAGTGTGGTAGAAAGAACTACATATAGTTTTTTCTACGACACTTTAGATTCTTTCTATTATATTATCTTTGAATCTACATAGAATAGATTAGTAGATTGAAATAGTTAAGTAGTCTAATTCAATTTCTTTTTTCATTGCATCCACTTAATTTCAATCAGGTCAAAATAAAAAAATCTAAGACAATTCTTGACCAAGAGAATCCATGGAAGGAAAGAAAAATAATATGAAGAATAGACTATAGTAAAAAGTAAAAGGAAATGGAAAATGTGTGATATGCCGTGAATAGTTCCGTGGAAGAAAGTCTAATTTTCTTATGTATAGAACTTTTTTTAACCATTCGTCATTTCTAGTAGAAATTCTGAATTGGTATAATGGCTCTTTCTTACATTACAACTTACAATACAAGAGTTTCTTACAGGAGTGAAACAAAACTAAAGAAAAAGATTAAAGAATAACGTTTGACAAAATGATTAATGCAAAATGATCCATTAAAGAAAAGAATTGATACAACAATTTGATTACTTAATCAATTAGTAGTATCCCTAGAGTCCACTCCTTCCCCATACTACTAGTGAAAGAGAAAATGTAAAGACTACCATTAAAGCAGCCCAAGCGAGACTTACTATATCCATCTAAATTATGTCTCCTATTTCTATGAAGGGATTATTCTACTATTGATCAATAATCATAGTGGAATCAAGGGTACAGAGTCAAAAAGGGATTCCGCCCTAAGGCCATGGATCAATCAGTTCAAGGAATTTACTCCTAACAAATTCTTATAGGAATTCTGGTAGAATTAGAGAGCATTAAAAATACGAGATACTATAGCCCTTTTTTCCTTAAAAAAGAAAGAGTACGGGAATGATGTCCTGAATAGAAGAAGCGGGAATAGGAAGATTTTTTATTCCTTTTGTTACTCTTTTTTTTTTTTTTAAGCAAAGGACGCCCGAATATACCATAAAATTATCGATAGATAAATATTTATTGGATACCTACCTTACCTAATGTTTATTTTTGACCTAAACCCTGCAGCCTTGCTTTGTATCATTCTATGAAAGAATGAAGAGATTTTATCCATAATACAACTCCTAAATTGATTTTTGATCGACCTATTTAATCTGATTCTCGTTAGAATTAAGTAGTCCTTACTTTAGTGTATGTAGGTAACATAAGATGTACGATAAAAAAATGTATAATAATTAGTAAGTCTTGATATTCTTTCGTGGAGTCCCTTCTTGAATCTTAGATTGAAAAAAAAAAAGAATGCCCCTTAGGGACCTTTCTTTGGATACCAAGATTTCTGACATCTTATCCTCGTATTTTAAAATTATCAAATCGAATCTCAATTAAGAACCAATTCAAATTCATATAATAAAAGAATAAGGAAACACTACCTCACCCCTATTGATAACCATTTTGGCCACTACCGTCAAAACAAACCCTAACCCTAGTTTGAGGATAGAACTATGGTATGGTTTCTCTAAACCCAGTATCGGCAGGCCCAGTTACTCTCTTGCCCGAACTTATGCGAAGTAAAAATTTATCGAATTCGATCAGCACTATAAAAAAAACCTAAGTATTTTATTGATCAGGCGGCACCCAGATTTGAACTGGGGATAAAGGATTTGCAGTCCCCTGCCTTACCGCTTGGCCATGCCGCCAAAAAATCCGATCAAAAATCTAGAAAACAGCAAGTATTCATCCACGTTTTCTTACGAAAAGCCCCTTTTATTTTGAATATAATTCTACTTACTTTTTTCCAATCTTTTTCAAAAAATCTATTCCTGCTTTTTTTGATCCAGTTTCTATTATTCTCCTCGATAGATTCTATCTTAAAACATACATTGTTAACACAATAAAACTTCCCATTTCTTTCTATTGAGATGAAAAAGAAGAAAAAGTGGATTTCTATTCACAGGCTGCAAAATTCAGAATAAATTGGAACCGTTAACTAGAATTCTCTTTTTTTTATTGCAGTAGTGAACTACTCTTAAATCGGTATTATCTCCCCCCCCTTCAATGGCATAATAAAATATTATGGCTTTATGCTTAATCCGTGTATAGGTAAACTTTAGGTCCGAACAGCATTATTATCCAAAGATCCCCTTTATGTACATATCTCTATGGGGAATCATGCTTTAATTTTTCAAAGTATTAAATTAAATATCTTGAATAAAAAAAGGAAATTTGCTCTGATATAGAGTATAACCTGACTATCTTGGCGTACCCAAGTGAAATTACGATAAAAGAAAAGCATGGATATGGGGAGAGGTGGATAACTAGATTGGCATGTACTTAAAAAAGGGACTTACTTTATTTTAGAATTCCACAATGAAATACTGAATTTTCTAGCAATTATACTACTCCGATCCGAAATAAAAAAGAACCCTCAAATTATTTTGAGAAATTAAAGTAAGCACGCTATTCTAAATCGAAGTAAAGTCAAACTTTCTAGTATATTATATTACGGCTTTATTACATTCATAGAAAGGAGATAAAATGAGAAATCTTTGCCATCCAATCTGATTAGAATATCATAACATAAAGTATAAGTGGCAGAATTTTTTTTGTAGGAATGTTTTATCAATTCATTTTCATTTCATTTGTACCCCTGGCAAACTCGAACTTTCGTCCAAATGGTCTCTATTCATATGTATGAAATACATATATGAAATACGTATGTGGAGTTCCCTAGAATTTCATGTGATTCAGTAAACAGAATATAGATTCCATGATTGCTAGATCGATCCATAGGGATTGATGAAGAGTGAGCTGATAATGGAATTTTTCTTTGATAAACAGGAAACTTAAGATTAAGATGCTCCGGAATGGAAACGAGGGAATGTCCACAATACCCGGATTTAGTCAGATCCAATTCGAGGGATTTTGTAGGTTCATTAATCAAGCCTTGGCAGAAGAACTTGACAAGTTTCCAACAATTAAAGATCCAGATCACGAAATTGCATTTCAATTATTTGCGAAAGGATATCAACTGCTAGAACCCTCGATAAAAGAAAGAGATGCTGTGTATGAATCACTCACCTATTCTTCCGAATTATATGTATCTGCGAGATTAATTTTTGGTTTCGATGTGCAAAAGCAAACCATTTCTATCGGAAACATTCCTATAATGAATTCCTTAGGAACCTTTATTATAAATGGAATATACCGAATTGTGATCAATCAAATATTGCTAAGTCCTGGTATTTACTACCGCTCGGAATTAGATCATAAGGGAATTTCTATCTACACTGGCACTATAATATCAGATTGGGGGGGGAGATCGGAATTAGCAATTGATAAAAAAGAAAGGATATGGGCTCGCGTGAGTAGAAAACAAAAGATATCTATTCTAGTTCTATCATCAGCTATGGGTTCGAATCTAAGAGAAATTCTGGATAATGTTTCCTACCCTGAAATTTTCTTGTCTTTCCCGAATGCTAAAGAGAAGAAGAGGATTGAGTCAAAAGAAAAAGCTATTTTGGAGTTTTATCAACAATTTGCTTGTGTAGGTGGGGACCTGGTATTTTCGGAGTCCTTATGCGAGGAATTACAAAAGAAATTTTTTCAACAAAAATGTGAATTAGGAAGGATTGGTCGACGAAATATGAATCGGAGACTTAATCTTGATATTCCTCAGAACAATACATTCTTGTTACCACGAGATGTATTGGCCGCTACGGATCATTTGATTGGAATGAAATTTGGAACGGGTATACTTGACGATGACGATATGAATCACTTGAAAAATAAACGTATTCGTTCGGTTGCGGATCTGTTACAAGATCAATTCGGATTGGCTCTTGGTCGTTTACAACATGCAGTTCAAAAAACTATTCGTAGAGTATTCATACGTCAATCGAAACCGACTCCCCAAACTTTGGTAACTCCAACTTCAACTTCAATTTTATTAATAACTACTTATGAGACCTTTTTTGGCACATACCCGTTATCTCAAGTTTTTGATCAAACGAATCCATTGACACAAACTGTTCATGGGCGAAAAGTGAGTTGTTTAGGTCCTGGAGGGTTGACGGGGAGAACCGCAAGTTTTCGGAGCCGAGATATTCATCCGAGTCACTATGGGCGTATTTGTCCAATTGACACGTCTGAAGGAATCAATGTTGGACTTACTGGATCCTTAACAATTCATGCGAGAATTGATCACTTGTGGGGATCCATAGAGAGTCCGTTTTATGAAATATCTGCTGAGAAAGCAAAAGAAAAAAAAGAGAGACAGGTGGTTTATCTATCACCAAATAGAGATGAATATTATATGATAGCAGCAGGAAATTCTTTGTCCTTGAATCAAGGTATTCAGGAAGAACAGGTTGTTCCGGCTAGATACCGTCAAGAATTCTTGACTATTGCATGGGAACAGATTCATGTTAGAAGTATTTTTCCTTTCCAATATTTTTCTATTGGGGGTTCTCTCATTCCTTTTATTGAGCACAATGATGCGAATCGGGCTTTAATGAGTTCTAATATGCAGCGCCAAGCAGTTCCGCTTTCTCGGTCCGAGAAATGCATTGTTGGAACTGGATTGGAACGCCAAACAGCTCTAGATTCGAGGGTTTCCATTATAGCCGAACGCGAGGGAAAGATCATTTCTACTGATAGTCATAAGATACTTTTATCAAGTAGTGGGAAGACTATAAGTATTCCTTTAGTTAACCACCGTCGCTCTAACAAAAATACTTGTATGCACCAAAAACCCCGGGTTCCACGGGGTAAATCCATTAAAAAAGGACAAATTTTAGCAGAAGGAGCTGCTACAATTGGGGGCGAACTTGCTTTAGGAAAAAACGTATTAGTAGCTTATATGCCATGGGAAGGTTACAATTTTGAAGACGCAGTACTAATTAGCGAACGTTTGGTATATGAAGATATTTATACCTCTTTTCACATCCGGAAATATGAAATTCAGACGGATACGACAAGCCAGGGCTCCGCTGAAAAAATCACTAAAGAAATACCACATCTAGAAGAACATTTACTCCGCAATTTGGACAGAAATGGAGTTGTTAGGTTGGGATCCTGGGTAGAAACTGGTGATATTTTAGTAGGTAAATTAACGCCTCAGATAGCGAGCGAATCATCTTATATCGCGGAAGCTGGATTATTACGGGCCATATTTGGCCTTGAGGTTTCCACTTCAAAAGAAACTTCTCTGAAATTACCTATAGGTGGAAGAGGGCGCGTTATCGATGTGAAATGGATCCAAAGGGACCCGCTCGACATAATGGTTCGTGTATATATTTTACAGAAACGTGAAATCAAAGTTGGGGATAAAGTAGCCGGAAGACATGGGAATAAAGGGATCATTTCCAAAATTTTGCCTAGGCAAGATATGCCCTATTTGCAAGATGGAACACCCGTTGATATGGTCTTCAATCCCTTAGGAGTACCCTCCCGAATGAATGTGGGACAAATATTTGAAAGCTCGCTCGGATTAGCGGGGGATCTGCTAAAGAAACATTATAGAATAGCACCCTTTGATGAGAGATATGAGCAAGAGGCTTCAAGAAAACTTGTGTTTTCAGAATTATATGAAGCCAGTAAAGAAACAAAAAATCCATGGGTATTTGAACCCGAGTACCCGGGAAAAAGCAGAATATTTGATGGAAGAACAGGCGACCCCTTTGAGCAACCTGTTCTAATAGGGAAGTCCTATATCTTAAAATTAATTCATCAAGTTGATGAGAAAATTCATGGGCGTTCTACTGGGCCCTACTCACTTGTTACACAACAACCGGTTAGAGGAAGAGCCAAGCAAGGGGGACAACGAGTAGGAGAAATGGAAGTTTGGGCTTTAGAAGGATTTGGTGTTGCTCATATTTTACAAGAGATACTTACTTATAAATCTGACCATCTTATAGCTCGCCAAGAAATACTTAATGCTACGATCTGGGGAAAAAGAATACCTAATCATGAGGATCCTCCAGAATCTTTTCGAGTGCTCGTTCGAGAACTACGATCTTTGGCTCTAGAACTGAATCATTTCCTTGTATCTGAAAAGAACTTCCAGGTTAATAGGGAGGAAGTTTGATCGGAATAAATATAAATTCTTTTCTTATTTCTATTTTATGATTGACCAATATAAACATCAACAACTTCAAATTGGACTCGTTTCCCCTCAACAAATAAAGGCTTGGGCTAACAAAAACCTACCTAATGGAGAAGTCGTTGGCGAAGTCACAAGGCCCTCTACTTTTCATTATAAAACCGATAAACCAGAAAAAGATGGATTGTTTTGCGAAAGAATCTTTGGACCCATAAAAAGCGGGATTTGCGCTTGTGGCAATTCTCGAGCGAGCGGAGCTGAAAACGAAGACGAAAGATTTTGCCAAAAATGCGGGGTCGAATTTGTGGATTCTCGGATACGAAGATATCAAATGGGATACATCAAACTCGCATGTCCCGTGACTCATGTGTGGTATTTGAAAGGTCTTCCTAGTTATATCGCGAATCTTTTAGATAAACCTCTTAAGAAGTTGGAGGGCCTAGTATACGGCGATTTCTCTTTTGCTAGGCCCAGCACTAAAAAACCCACTTTTTTACGATTACGAGGTTTATTCGAAGAGGAAATTGCATCCTGTAACCACAGCATTTCTCCCTTTTTTTCTACCCCAGGCTTTGCAACATTTCGAAATCGGGAAATTGCGACAGGAGCAGGTGCTATTAGAGAACAATTAGCAGATTTGGATTTGCGAATTATTATAGAGAATTCTTTGGTCGAATGGAAGGAATTAGAAGACGAGGGGTATAGTGGAGATGAGTGGGAAGATAGAAAAAGACGAATAAGAAAAGTTTTTTTGATTAGACGCATGCAATTGGCGAAACATTTTATTCAAACAAATGTAGAACCAGAATGGATGGTTTTGTGCTTATTACCGGTTCTTCCTCCCGAATTGAGACCTATTGTTTATAGGTCTGGAGATAAAGTAGTGACTTCAGACATTAATGAACTTTATAAGAGAGTTATCCGTCGGAACAACAATCTTGCCTATCTATTAAAAAGAAGTGAATTAGCGCCAGCAGATTTAGTAATGTGCCAGGAAAAATTGGTACAAGAAGCCGTGGATACACTTCTTGATAGTGGGTCCCGCGGGCAACCGACGAGGGATGGTCACAATAAAGTATACAAATCACTTTCAGATGTAATTGAAGGTAAAGAGGGAAGGTTTCGCGAGACTCTGCTTGGGAAACGGGTCGATTACTCGGGGCGTTCTGTCATTGTTGTGGGTCCTTCGCTTTCATTACATCAATGTGGATTACCTCTAGAGATAGCAATAAAGCTTTTTCAGCTATTTGTAATTCGCGATTTAATCACGAAACGCGCCACTTCTAATGTAAGGATTGCTAAAAGGAAAATTTGGGAAAAAGAACCCATTGTATGGGAAATACTTCAAGAAGTTATGCGGGGACATCCTGTACTGTTAAATAGAGCACCTACCCTGCATAGATTAGGCATACAGGCCTTTCAACCCACTTTAGTAGAGGGGCGTACTATTTCTTTACACCCATTAGTGTGTAAGGGTTTCAATGCGGACTTTGATGGAGATCAAATGGCTGTTCATCTACCTTTATCCTTGGAAGCTCAGGCAGAAGCCCGTTTACTTATGTTTTCTCATATGAATCTCTTATCTCCCGCTATTGGGGATCCTATTTGCGTACCAACCCAAGACATGCTTATCGGGCTTTATGTATTAACGATTGGAAAGCGTCGAGGTATTTGTGCAAATAGATATAATAGTTGCAGAAACTACCCAAATCTAAAAGTAAATTACAATAATAATAATAATTTTAAATATAGGAAAGATAAAGAACCCCATTTTTCTAGTTCTTATGATGCACTGGGAGCTTATAGACAAAAACTAATCAGTTTAGATAGTCCCTTGTGGCTACGATGGAACCTGGATCAACGCGTCATTGGGTCAAGAGAAGTTCCGATTGAAGTTCAATATGAATCTTTGGGGACTTATCATGAGATTTATGCCCACTATCTAATAATGGGAAATAGAAAAAAAGAAATTCGTTCGATATACATTCGAACCACTCTTGGTCATATTTCTTTTTATAGAGAAATAGAGGAAGCCATACAAGGATTTAGTCAGGCCTATTCATACACTACCTAAACAAGAAAGTTAGATTCGGCGATGCCCCTCCCCTTTCGGGGGGCATTCCGATTTCCCTAGTATCATCATTATTTGCCACGCGAATCCAGATTGAGATTGAGGCAATTAAGTTAATTAAATTTTCGAATCACTGACTCAGGCCCATTGTCGAATCCTACTCAGCAATTGTCGAATCCTACTCAGCCGAAAAGGGGGTACTTATGTATGGCGGAACGGGCCAATCTGGTCTTTCATAATAAAGAGATAGACGGAACTGGTATGAAACGACTTATTAGCAGATTAATAGATCATTTTGGAATGGGATATACATCCCATATACTGGATCAACTAAAGACTCTGGGCTTCCATCAAGCCACTACTACATCGATTTCGTTAGGAATCGAGGATCTTTTAACAATACCCTCTAAGGGATGGTTAGTCCAAGACGCGGAACAACAGAGTTTTCTTTTGGAGAAACACTATTATTATGGGGCTGTACACGCGGTAGAAAAATTACGCCAATCTGTTGAGATATGGTATGCGACAAGTGAATATTTGAAACAAGAAATGAATTCAAATTTTCGGATAACGGATCCTTCTAATCCAGTCTATCTAATGTCTTTTTCAGGAGCCAGAGGAAATGCATCTCAAGTACACCAATTAGTAGGTATGAGAGGATTAATGTCGGACCCTCAAGGACAAATGATTGATTTACCTATTCAAAGCAATTTACGCGAGGGACTTTCTTTGACAGAATATATAATTTCCTGCTATGGAGCCCGCAAAGGGGTTGTAGATACTGCTGTGCGAACAGCAGATGCTGGATATCTTACACGTAGACTTGTTGAAGTAGTTCAACATATTATTGTGCGTAGAAGAGATTGTGGTACTATCCGAGGTATTTCTGTAAGTCCTCAAAATGGGATGACGGAAAAACTTTTTGTCCAAACACTAATTGGTCGTGTATTAGCAGACGATATATATATCGGTTCACGATGCATTGCCGCGCGAAATCAAGATATTGGAATTGGATTAGTCAATCGATTCATAACTGCCTTTCGAGCACAACCATTTCGAGCACAACCAATATATATTAGAACCCCCTTTACTTGCCGAAGCACTTCTTGGATCTGTCAATTATGCTATGGCCGGAGTCCTACTCATAGTGATCTGGTCGAATTGGGAGAAGCCGTAGGTATTATTGCAGGTCAATCAATTGGGGAGCCAGGGACTCAACTAACATTAAGAACTTTTCATACTGGCGGAGTATTCACAGGGGGTACTGCCGACCTTGTACGATCCCCTTCGAATGGAAAAATAAAATTCAATGAGAATTTGGTTCACCCCACACGTACCCGTCATGGGCAGCCTGCTTTTCTATGTTATATAGACTTGCATGTAACTATTCAGAGTCAAGATATTCTATATAGTGTGAATATTCCCTCAAAAAGCTTGATTCTAGTGCAAAATGATCAATATGTAAAATCCGAACAAGTAATTGCGGAGATTCGTGCCGGAACGTCCACTTTACATTTTAAAGAAAGGGTACAAAAGCATATTTATTCTGAATCAGACGGCGAAATGCACTGGAGTACTGATGTTTACCATGCGCCCGAATATCAATATGGTAATCTTCGCCGATTACCAAAAACAAGCCATTTATGGATATTGTCAGTAAGTATGTGCAGATCCAGTATAGCGTCTTTTTCACTCCACAAGGATCAAGATCAAATGAATACTTATGGTAAAAAAGATAGGGAAATTCTTGATTATTCAACGTCGGATCGAATCATGTCCAATGGCCATTGGAATTTTATCTATCCTTCTATTTTTCAAGATAATTCAGATTTGTTGGCGAAAAAGCGAAGAAATAGGTTCGTCATTCCATTACAATATCATCAAGAACAAGAGAAAGAACTAATATCCTGTTTTGGGATTTCGATTGAAATCCCCCTTATGGGTGTTTTACGTAGAAATACTATTTTTGCTTATTTTGACGATCCCCGATACAGAAAAGATAAAAAGGGTTCAGGAATTGTTAAATTTAGATATAGGACCCTAGAAGAAGAATATAGGACTCGAGCGGAAGACTCAGAAGAGGAATATGAGACCCTAGAAGACGAATACAGGACCCGAGAGGACGAATATGAATATGAAACCCTAGAAGAATCTAAATATGGAATCCTAGAAGACGAATACGAATATGAAACCCTAGAAGACGAATATGGGAGCCCAGAAAACGAATATGGGAACCCAGAGAACGAATATAGGACTTTAGAGAAAGACTCAGAAGAGGAATATGGGAGCCCAGAGAGCAAATATAGGACCCAAGAGGACGAATATGGAACTCTAGAGGAAGACTCAGAAGACGAATATGGCAGCCCCGGGGAAAGCGCAGAGGAAAAATATGGTACTTTAGAGGAAGACTCAGAAGAAGATTCAGAGGACGAATACGAGAGCCCAGAGGAAGATTCCATCTTAAAAAAAGAGGGTTTGATTGAGCATCGAGGAACAAAAGAATTTAGTCTAAAATACCAAAAAGAAGTAGATCGGTTTTTTTTCATTCTTCAAGAACTTCATATCTTGCCGAGATCTTCATCCCTAAAGATACTTGACAATAGTATTATTGGAGTGAATACACAACTCACAAAAAATACAAGAAGTCGACTAGGCGGACTGGTCCGAGTGAAGAGAAAAAAAAGCCATACGGAACTCAAAATATTTTCCGGAGATATTCATTTTCCTGAAGAGGCGGATAAGATATTAGGTGGCTGTTTGATACCGCCAGAAAGACAAAAAAAAGATTCTAAGGAATCAAAAAAAAGGAAAAATTGGGTCTATGTTCAACGGAAAAAAATTCTCAAGAGCAAGGAAAAGTATTTTGTTTCCGTTCGCCCTACAGTGGCATATGAAATGGACGAAGGAAGAAATTTAGCAACACTTTTCCCGCAGGATCTCTTGCAAGAAGAAAATAATCTCCAAATTCGACTTGTCAATTTTATTTCTCATGAAAATAGCAAGTTAACTCAAAGAATTTATCACACAAATAGTCAATTTGTTAGAACTTGCTTAGTAGTGAATTGGGAACAAGAAGAAAAAGAAAAGGCTGGTGCTTCCCTTGTTGAGGTAAGAGCAAATGATCTTATTCGCGATTTCCTAAGAATTGAGTTAGTCAAGTCCACTATTTCGTATACACGAAAAAGGTATGGTAGGACAAGTGCAGGACCGATTCCCCATAATAGGTTAGATCGCGCCAATATCAATTCTTTTTATTCCAAGGCGAAGATTGAATCACTTAGCCAACATCCAGAAGCTATTGGCACTTTGTTGAATCGAAATAAAGAATACCACTCTTTGATGATTTTGTCGGCATCCAACTGTTCTCGAATTGGTTTATTCAAGAATTCAAAACATCCCAATGCGATAAAAGAATGGAATCCTAGAATTCCTATTCGAGAAATTTTTGGGCCCTTAGGCGCTATTGTAGCTAGTATATCGCATTTTTCTTCATCTTACTATTTACTAACGCATAATAAAATCCTGTTAAAAAAATATTTGTTCGTTGACAATTTAAAACAAACCTTCCAAGTACTTCAAGAACTTAAATACTCTTTAATAGATGAAAATAAAAGGATTTCTAATTTCGATAGTAACATAATGTTGGATCCATTCCTTTTGAATTGTCACTTTGTCCATCATGATTCTTGGGAAGAGACATTGGCAATAATTCACCTTGGACAATTTATTTGTGAAAATGTATGTCTATTTAAATCGCACATAAAAAAATCCGGTCAAATTTTCATTGTAAATATGAATTCCTTTGTTATAAGAGCAGCTAAACCTTATTTGGCCACTACAGGAGCAACTGTTAATGGTCATTATGGAGAAATCCTTTACAAGGGAGATAGGTTAGTTACGTTTATATGAAAAATCGAGATCTAGTGACATAACGCAAGGTCTTCCAAAAGTGGAACAAATCTTTGAAGCGCGTTCAATTGATTCATTATCCCCGAATCTCGAAAGGAGAATTGAGGATTGGAATGAGCGTATACCAAGAATTCTTGGGGTCCCTTGGGGATTCTTGATTGGAGCTGAGCTAACCATAGCCCAAAGTCGTATCTCTTTGGTTAATAAAATCCAAAAGGTTTATCGATCCCAAGGGGTACAGATCCATAATAGACATATAGAGATTATTATACGCCAAGTAACATCAAAAGTGCGGGTTTCCGAAGATGGAATGTCTAATGTTTTTTCGCCTGGGGAATTAATCGGACTATTGCGAGCGGAACGAGCAGGACGAGCTTTGGATGAATCGATCTATTATCGGGCAATCTTATTGGGAATAACAAGGGCTTCCCTGAATACCCAAAGTTTCATATCTGAAGCAAGTTTTCAAGAAACTGCTCGAGTTTTAGCAAAAGCTGCCCTACGAGGTCGCATTGATTGGTTGAAAGGCTTGAAAGAAAACGTAGTTCTGGGGGGGATTATACCTGTTGGTACCGGATTCCAAAAATTTGTGCATCGTTCCCCACAAGACAAGAACCTTTATTTCGAAATAAAAAAAAAAAATCTATTCGCGTCGGAAATGAGAGATTTTTTGTTTCTCCATACAGAATTAGTTTCTTCAGATTCTGACGTAACAAACAATTTTTATGAGACATAAGAACCCCCATAAAAATATTTTTTACTTTACTAGACTTTTGAACTTAGAACACTAACAGGTCAAATTTTAGATTTTTAAGATTTTTATTTTAATAAGTAAAACAAGTCAGTTAATTCATTAAGGTGGTTATGTTTATACCATGTATCAATGGCCAACTCTTATCTTAGTACAAGGTTCTCTCGGAACAATTATTATTTATTTCAAGCTATTTCGGATCTTTCTTAATCTTCAAAAAGAACTAAATTCCGTAATGGAATGGTAGGATTAAAAAAAAGGAAGTGTGGAAAAAATGACAAGAAGATATTGGAACATTAATTTGAAAGAGATGATAGAAGCAGGAGTTCATTTTGGTCATGGTATTAAGAAATGGAATCCTAAAATGGCCCCTTACATTTCGGCAAAGCGTAAAGGTACTCATATTATAAATCTCGCTAGAACGGCTCGTTTTTTATCAGAAGCTTGTGATTTAGTTTTTGATGCAGCAAGTCAGGGAAAAAGTTTCTTAATTGTTGGTACCAAAAAAAGAGCAACAGATTTAGTAGCATCAGCTGCAATAAGGGCTCGTTGTCATTATGTTAATAAAAAGTGGTTCAGTGGTATGTTAACGAATTGGTCGATTACGAAAACTAGACTTTCTCAATTTAGAGACTTAAGAGCAGAAGAAAAAATGGGAAAATTCCACCATCTCCCAAAAAGAGATGTGGCAATCTTGAAGAGAAAATTATCTACTTTGCAAAGGTATCTCGGCGGGATCAAATATATGACGAGATTGCCAGACATTGTGATCGTCCTTGATCAGCAAAAAGAGTATATAGCTCTTCGGGAATGTGCCATTTTGGGGATTCCTACTATTTCTTTAGTCGATACAAATTGTGACCCGGATCTCGCGAATATATCGATTCCAGCCAACGATGACACTATGACTTCAATTCGATTGATTCTTAACAAATTAGTATTTTCAATTTGTGAGGGCCGTTCTCTCTATATAAGAAATCGTTGATTAAGAATATATAGTGAATTCTTGGGCAACTGCGTAAATTTATGGAATCACTTACTTTACTATATCTTTTTTTTTGCATAGAATTTTTTTTGCATAGAAAAAAGAAGGGGAATATTGATATATATTAGAGGGTATTGATATATATTATGATCTGATGTGCTTTCTTGGTATCCTAAATATAAGATTAATACTTCAAGTTGCTGAGTTGAGAAAGAGATGGTTGAATCAAAAGAATTCCTTTTTTGAAGTTCAATTTTTATCAGAGGACAATATGAATATTATACCTTGTTCCATTAAAACACTCAAGGGGTTATACGATATATCGGGTGTAGAAGTAGGCCAACACTTCTATTGGCAAATAGGAGGTTTCCAAATTCATGCCCAAGTACTCATCACTTCTTGGGTCGTAATTACTATCTTGCTAGGTTCAGTTGTCATAGCTGTTCGGAATCCACAAACCATCCCGACCGACGGTCAGAATTTTTTTGAATATGTCCTTGAGTTTATTCGAGACTTGAGCAAAACTCAGATTGGAGAAGAATATGGTCCCTGGGTTCCCTTTATTGGAACTATGTTCCTTTTTATTTTTGTTTCGAATTGGTCGGGTGCTCTTTTACCTTGGAAAATTATAGAGTTACCCCATGGGGAATTAGCAGCGCCCACGAATGATATAAATACTACTGTTGCTTTAGCTTTACTCACGTCAGCGGCATATTTTTATGCTGGTCTTAGCAAAAAAGGATTGAGCTATTTCGAGAAATATATTAAACCAACTCCAATCCTTTTACCAATTAACATCCTAGAAGATTTCACAAAACCATTATCGCTTAGCTTTCGACTTTTCGGGAATATATTGGCGGATGAATTAGTCGTTGTTGTTCTTGTTTCTTTAGTCCCCTTAGTAATCCCTATACCGGTCATGTTTCTTGGATTATTTACAAGCGGTATTCAAGCTCTTATTTTTGCAACATTAGCCGCAGCCTATATAGGTGAATCCATGGAGGGTCATCATTGAATTGACTCTTTTTGGAAATAGTATTTTTTTTTTTTGCAGCTTAGCTCAATTCATGCATGGTTCCAGATAATCTGCTTGGTTGCAAAAAAATAGTTAGAAATGCGTATGAATATATAGCCTAGAGTTGTAGGAGAGAGAATAGAATAGACTATATTATGGAATTTTCAAAGTATATATGCATTAAGGAGGGTGGAGTCAGGCTAGATCTATACTATAATATCCTTAATGTCTATAAGTGGAGTCCTCTTTTATGCAGGTTTCCACTTTAAGCAATGATTTTAGAATCCGATTCAATAGAAAATGAGAAAATATGCAAACAAAATAGAAGAAACAAATGTATATATATAGGATATTATATTATATATTCCTAGGTTAGATTCATTATCTAATCCGATATATGGATATGGAATTCCCTTCTATGTAGTTCGGACAATTCACATTATCATTTCAATTTGATTTCAATTTGTACTTTTTAGTTACTTTACTTCTCCCCAATAGAGCTTAGAAGTAAGAATTTATTGGTTGATTGTATCCTTAACCATTTCTTTTTTTTGACACGAGGAACTACTCACCATGAATCCACTAATTGCTGCTGCTTCTGTTATTGCTGCTGGATTGGCCGTAGGGCTTGCTTCTATTGGACCTGGAGTTGGTCAAGGTACTGCTGCAGGACAAGCTGTAGAAGGTATTGCGAGACAGCCAGAAGCAGAAGGTAAAATACGAGGTACTTTATTGCTTAGTCTAGCTTTTATGGAAGCTTTAACAATTTATGGACTAGTTGTGGCACTAGCGCTTTTATTTGCGAACCCTTTTGTTTAATCTTAAAAAAAAAATTCTTTCGATTTCGATTAGATACTTTTTTCTTTTTTTAGTAAATTGGTATTTGCTTCCACAATTCCAATTATATCAATACTTTATTTAATTTACTCCTATTTATTACTCCTGGAATTATCTATTTATCGGGACAGATAATACCCCATTCTAGGAAGGGCTGAGTTGAGTATTATTAATTTAGAAGATATGCTCACCTTCTTATTTCCCGTCCTTAGTTTAGGAAAGTGGAAAGTTTTTTCCTTTTATTTTAGGAATTTTGGGAACAGAACATTTCAACAAAGGAAGTCTTTCACCGGTCAAACAAGACGTAAGACTTAATCTAAAAGAAATTACTAGATTGAATCTATTTGCATTAAAAAAACCGATCAAAAAAGGGCGAGCGAAGTAAGTGATCGAAAAACTTTGTTCTTTGTTCGTCCTATCTATAAGAGGAGAGCATATGAAAAATGTAACCCATTCTTTCGTTTTTTTAGCTCACTGGCCATCCGCTGGCAGTTTCGGGCTTAATACCGATATTTTAGCAACAAATCTAATAAATCTAACTGTAGTGGTTGGTGTTTTGATTTTTTTTGGAAAGGGAGTGTGTGCGAGTTGTCTATTTCAAGAATAGATTGGATCTATCCGGCTGCACTTTATAATATTTTTTAGTATTTTTCGGATAAATAAGAAAAGGGTGCACGATCTCGACGAATTACTTCTGAATAAATTCAGAAATCATATGGAAGAACCATAGCATTTCGCGACTCATTGGTAAATCAACTTTGATTCTCTATAAACCAAGAATGTGAGACCATTAACACGGTTAAAGCTAAACTGCTTGAAGTCCAGGCAAAAAGAGGTACTCTTTCTACAACTATATTAGTATTAGTACCAATTTAAACGGGAAATAGCTAATGTAAAATTTATCTGATATAGAACACTCATATCGATAAAATGGTTTGAACTATTTACTAGAAAAAAAAGGGGGCACCCTGCCCTTTTTTAACCAATGCCGAATCGACGACCTATGTATAAAAAAGAGAAATTTTTTGGATTTGAAGAAAAAAAAAATAAAAAAGAATTCTATTAATTTTCATTTTCCATTTATTTAGTTAGTTTTTCTTAATGAAATTGAAATTATTAACTAGAGGGCAAATAAAAATAAAGAAACAACTTTGCTGACCATGATATATTTTTATCTAGGCGGAAGAGTCCTCTTAATATTTATCTAGTCTTATATAGGTTTCGGTATATTGAAATATAAACATAAAAAAGAAGATAGAGGATAGGCTCATTACTTAAAAAAAAGATATGGAAATAGCTATAGAAAAAAAAAAAGGAGCGTGAGAGCCAAATGAATCGAAAGATTCATGTTTGGTTCGGGAAGAGATCATAAAAGTTGTAAACTTACAAAATAATCTACTTTCATTAAAAGATTTATTAGATAATCGAAAACAGAGGATCTTGAGTACTATTCGAAATTCAGAAGAATTGCGTAGAGGGACCATTGAGCAACTCGAAAAAGCTCGGATTCGATTACAGAAAGTCGAACTAGAAGCGGATGAGTATCGAATGAATGGATACTCTGAGATAGAACGAGAAAAAGCAAATTTGATTAATGCTACTTCTATTAGTTTGGAACAATTGGAAAAGTCTAAAAACGAAACCCTTTATTTTGAAAAACAAAGGGCAATGAATCAGGTCCGACAGCGGGTTTTCCAACAGGCCGTACAAGGAGCTCTAGGAACTCTGAATAGTTGTTTGAATACCGAGTTACATTTCCGTACGATTCGTGCTAATATTGGCATTCTCGGGTCCCTGGAATGGAAGAAATAATTAAATTAATTAGGCCTTGAACTTCTACTTTCGTTTAGAATTTAGGCATTATTTTTCCCCTTGCTTCCGAAAAAAGAGTCAAGAAACACTAATGGCAACCCTTCGAGTCGACGAAATTCATAAAATTCTCCGCGAACGTATTGAACAATATAATAGGAAAGTAGGGATTGAGAATATAGGTCGCGTAGTTCAAGTGGGGGATGGGATTGCTCGTATTATAGGTCTTGGTGAAATAATGTCAGGTGAATTAGTCGAATTTGCAGAAGGTACTAGGGGTATTGCTCTGAATTTGGAATCCAAAAATGTTGGGATTGTATTAATGGGCGATGGGTTGATGATACAAGAGGGAAGTTTTGTAAAAGCAACAGGAAGAATTGCTCAGATACCCGTGAGTGAGGCTTACTTGGGTCGTGTTGTAAATGCTCTGGCTAAACCTATTGATGGGAAAGGCGAAATTATAGCTTCCGAATCTCGCTTAATTGAATCTCCTGCTCCAAGTATAATTTCCAGGCGTTCCGTATACGAACCTCTTCAAACAGGGCTTATTGCTATCGATTCGATGATCCCTATAGGGCGCGGTCAGCGAGAGTTAATTATTGGGGACAGACAGACTGGCAAAACAGCAGTAGCCACAGATACAATTCTCAATCAAAAAGGGCAAGGTGTAATATGTGTTTATGTAGCTATCGGTCAAAGAGCATCCTCCGTAGCTCAAGTAGTAACTACTTTCCATGAGGAGGGGGCCATGGAATACACTATTGTAGTAGCTGAAATGGCGGATTCACCTGCTACATTACAATACCTCGCTCCTTATACGGGAGCAGCCCTGGCTGAGTATTTTATGTACCGCGAACGGCATACTTTAATAATTTATGATGATCTCTCCAAACAGGCACAAGCTTATCGCCAAATGTCCCTTCTATTAAGAAGACCTCCCGGACGTGAGGCTTATCCAGGGGATGTTTTTTATTTGCATTCACGCCTTTTAGAAAGAGCCGCTAAATTAAATTCTCTTTTAGGCGAAGGAAGTATGACCGCTTTACCAATAGTTGAGACTCAATCTGGAGACGTTTCCGCCTATATTCCTACTAATGTAATCTCCATTACAGATGGACAAATATTCTTATCTGCGGATCTATTCAATGCCGGAATTCGACCCGCTATTAATGTGGGTATTTCTGTTTCCAGAGTAGGATCCGCGGCTCAAATTAAAGCCATGAAACAAGTAGCTGGCAAATCAAAATTGGAACTAGCGCAATTCGCAGAGTTACAAGCCTTTGCACAATTCGCCTCTGCTCTCGATAAAACAAGTCAGAATCAATTGGCAAGGGGTCGACGATTAAGGGAATTGCTTAAACAATCCCAGGCAAATCCTCTCCCAGTGGAAGAGCAGATAGCTACTATTTATACCGGAACAAGAGGATATCTTGATTCGTTAGAAATTGAACAGGTAAATAAATTTCTGGATGAGTTACGTAAACATCTAAAAGATACTAAACCTCAATTCCAAGAAATTATATCTTCTAGCAAGACATTCACCGAGCAAGCGGAAATCCTTTTGAAGGAAGCTATTCAGGAACAGCTGGAACGGTTTTCTCTTCAGTAACAAATAAATTTTGCATGTCTACTCTTGTTAGTAGAATAGGAATCGTTGAGAAAGCTTTTTCATTTGAATCATGCAAAAAAGTTTTCTTTGTTTTTAGTTTAGTATAGTTATTTAAAGAATAGATAGAAATAAGATTGCGTCCAATAGGATTTGAACCTATACCAAAGGTTTAGAAGACCTCTGTCCTATCCATTAGACAATGGACGCTTTTCTTTCATATTTTATTCTTTCTTTTATTTTTTTGCTTCTTCCGAGAAAAAACTGTTAGACCAAAACTCTTTTAGGAAATCAAAAAATCCAGATACAAATGCATGATGTATATATTATATCATGCATATATCATAAAGAAGGAGTATGGAGGCGGTAGTGGGAATCGAACCCGCAACCCCAAGGTTATGAGCCTTATGAGCTACCAAACTGCTCTATACTCTTAAACTAAAGAGGGGTAACTAGTGGATAAAAGAGGGTTGGATACGCCCCTCTACCAATATCTATACAAATAGAATAGTCCATTTATACAGAATGGTAAAGAGGGCTCCTCTATGATTATCAATTCCAGAAATCCATACAAATACGAAAGGGTATTTTATCCTTACCAACTGGATCTTGTTGCACCCGGTAACAAACATTCATAAACCATTTCTCGAAGTACGTGTCCGGATAGCCCAAAATGTCGATAGTTAGCTCTAGGTCTTCCGGTCAAAAAACAACGTCGATGAAGGCGTGTAGGTGCACTATTACGCGGTAGGGATTGCAATTTTTCTCGCATTTTCGTTTTTTCACTCAAACTCAAGGGAGAAACTTTGCTTCTTATCTTTTTTTTTAAAGATTGACGAATCAAATGATATTTCTGTTCTAATTTCTGCCGCTTCTTCTCCCTCTGAATCAAACTTTTTTTTGCCATAATGTGTCGTTGCTATTATTACCAAGTATACGGTTCTAATCCTAGATGGAAAAATAAATAGAAAAAGAAATCTAAAAAGGCAGATCCTCCCTCTCTATCAAGAGTAATGAACTAGGTGCTGATACAGTACAAAAAAACAAACTAAATTAACCAAACTTGCCTGATGTTGAGGCAATCAAGAAAGCTGCATAAGTGAATATATAACCCACGGAAAAGTGAGCTAATCCAACCAATCTTGCTTGCACAATGGAAAGAGCCACGGGCTTATCTCTCCAGCGAATTAAATTAGCTAAAGGTGTGCGTTCATGAGCCCATGCTAAAGTCTCAATTAATTCCTGCCAATACCCCCGCCAGGAAATTAAGAACATAAATCCAGTAGCCCAAACAAGATGTCCAAATAAGAACATCCACGCCCATACCGATAAACTATTCATCCCAAAAGGATTATATCCATTGATAAGTTGTGAAGAGTTTAACCATAGGTAATCTCTTAACCATCCCATCAAATAAGTGGAGGATTCATTAAATTGTGAAACGTTGCCCTGCCATAATGTGATATGTTTCCAATGCCAATAAAAAGTAACCCACCCAATGGTATTTAACATCCAGAAAACTGCCAAATAAAATGCGTCCCAAGCAGAAATATCACAAGTACCGCCGCGCCCTGGGCCGTCACAAGGAAAACTATATCCAAAATCCTTTTTATCTGGCATTAATTTGGAACCGCGTGCATCTAAAGCGCCCTTTACTAAAATCAATGTAGTTGTATGCAAACCTAGAGCAATAGCATGATGAACCAAGAAATCCCCAGGTCCTATTGTTAAGAAAAGCGAATTACTATTCTCATTAACAGCATTCAACCATCCGGGCAACCATAGGCTTCGACCCGCATTGAAAGCGGGGCCATTCGTTGAAGATAAGAGTATATCGAACCCATATGTCGTCTTGCCATGAGCAGATTGTATCCATTGGGCAAATATAGGTTCGATCAAGATTTGCTTTTCTGGAGTACCAAAAGCAAGCATGACGTCGTTATGAACATAAAGGCCCAAGGTATGGAATCCTAGAAAGAGGCTAGCCCAACTTAAATGAGATATGATAGCTTCTTTATGGTCTAACATTCTTGCCAATACATTATCCTCATTCTGTTCCGGATTGTAATCCCTAATGAAAAAAATAGCTCCATGAGCAAAAGCCCCTGTCATGATGAACCCTGCAATATATTGGTGATGAGTATATAAAGCAGCTTGAGTAGTAAAGTCTTGTGCTATGAATGCATAAGGAGGTAAAGAGTACATATGTTGAGCTACTAAGGAAGTAATAACCCCTAAAGAAGCTAGAGCAAGACCTAACTGAAAATGAATCGAATTGTTGATTGTGTCATAAAGGCCCTTATGCCCACGCCCTAATCGACCCCCCGGAGGAGTATGCGCTTCTAAAAGATCTTTAATACTGTGCCCAATTCCGAAGTTAGTTCGATACATGTGACCGGCAATGAGAAAAATAAATGCAATAGCTAAATGATGGTGAGCCATATCGGTCAGCCACAAACTTTGTGTTTGTGGATGGAATCCCCCAAGAAGAGTTAGAATGGCAGTTCCCGCTCCTTGAGCGGTACCAAATAAATGATTACTCGAATCAGGGTTTTGGGCATAAAGATTCCATTGACCCGTCAAAAGGGGTCCCAACCCCTGGGGATAGGGTAATACATCTAAGAAATTATTCCATCGAACGTACTCCCCCCTGGATGCGGGAATAGCAACATGAACTAAATGTCCTGTCCAAGCCAAAGAACTTACCCCGAAAAGTCCTGACAAATGATGATTGAGACGAGATTCCGCGTTTTTGAACCACGAAAGGCTTGGTTTCCATTTGGGTTGTAGATGTAACCAACCCGCTATTAAGGACAGCGTAGAAAGAAATAATAGAAAAAGAGCTCCAGTATAAAGATCCTCATTGGTGCGTAATCCTATTGTATACCACCACTGATAAACTCCAGAATAAGCAATATTCACTGGACCAGCAGCACCTCCTCGAGTAAAGGCTTCCACAGCGGGTTGACCAAAATGAGGATCCCAAATCGCATGAGCAATAGGTCTTACGTGTAAAGGATCCTGTATCCATGATTCAAAATTTCCTTGCCAAGCTACATGAAACAGATTTCCGGACGTCCATAGAAAGATTATTGCTAATTGCCCAAAGTGAGAAGCAAAAATGTTCTGATAAAGACGTTCTTCAGTAATATCATCATGACTTTCGAAATCATGTGCGGTAGCAATACCAAACCAAATACGACGAGTAGTGGGGTCCTGAGCTAAGCCTTGGCTAAACCTGGGAAATCTTAATTCCATAATGCCTTTCAAATCCTCCTAGCCACTATCCTACTGCAATAATTCTCGCTAAGAAGAATGCCCATGTCGTGGCAATTCCACCCAGAAGGTAATGGGTTACTCCTACAGCGCGTCCTTGTATAATGCTCAAGGCTCTAGGCTGAGTAGCAGGAGCAACTTTTAATTTGTTATGAGCCCAAACGATAGATTCAATGAGTTCTTGCCAATAACCACGGCCGCTGAATAAAAACATTAAACTGAAGGCCCAGACAAAATGAGCACCTAAGAAAAAAAGACCATATGCAGATAATGAAGAACCATAAGACTGAATGACTTGCGATGCCTGTGCCCACAAGAAATCTCGAAGCCACCCATTAATCGTAATGGAACTCTGTGCAAAGTTTCCCCCTGTAATATGAGTTACCACCCCTTGATCACTTATAGTACCCCAAACATCCGACTGCATTTTCCAACTGAAATGGAAAATGACTACCGAAATTGCATTGTACATCCAGAATAAACCTAAGAAAACATGATCCCAGGCGGATACTTGACATGTTCCCCCTCGGCCAGGCCCATCGCAAGGAAAGCGAAAACCTAGATTTGCTTTATCGGGTATCAAACGGGAACTCCGAGCAAATAAAACACCTTTCAAAAGTATTAATACAGTCACATGTATGGTAAATGCATGAATGTGATGGACTAAAAAATCTGCGGTTCCTAATGGAATAGGTAACAAAGCCACTTTGCCACCTACTGCTACTAACTCGCCGCCTCCCCACGTTAAGCTAGTACTTGTTGTTGCACCAGGAGCTGTTACGCCAGGCGCAGTAGCATGGATATTTTGTACCCATTGAGCAAAGATAGGTTGTAATTGTATGGCAGTATCCGAAAACATATCTTGTGGACGGCCTAAAGCACTCATGGTATCATTATGAATGTACAAGCCAAAACTGTGAAAACCTAGAAATATACATACCCAGTTAAGGTGGGATATGATTGCATCGCGGTGTCTAAGGACGCGATCTAATAGATCGTTGTATCGAGTAGTTGGATCATAGTCTCTTACCATAAAAATTGCTGCATGTGCAGCAGCACCGACTATTAGAAATCCGCCAATCCACATGTGGTGTGTGAACAAGGAAAGTTGTGTACCATAGTCAGTAGCTAGGTATGGATAGGGAGGCATAGAATACATATGATGAGCTACAACAATGGTTGTAGAGCCTAGCATAGCTAGGTTAAGAGATAATTGAGCATGCCATGACGTTGTTAAGATTTCATAAAGACCCTTATGGCCTTGTCCTGTAAATGGGCCCTTGTGAGCCTCCAAAATATCTTTAAGTCCATGGCCAATACCCCAATTGGTCCTATACATATGACCTGCGATTAGGAAAAGAATAGCAATAGCTAAATGATGGTGCGCAATATCGGTCAGCCAGAGACCACCGGTTACTGGATCTAGTCCTCCGCGAAAAGTCAGAAATTCTGCGTATTTGGACCAATTTAAAGTGAAAAAAGGGGTTGCTCCTTCGGCAAAACTAGGATAAAGTTGAGCCAAAAGGTCCCGATTCAAGATAAATTCATGAGGAAGTGGTATCTCTTTAGGATCCACCCCAGCGTCAAGAAATTGGTTAATTGGTAAAGATACATGAATTTGGTGCCCCGCCCAAGAAAGAGACCCAAGTCCTAATAATCCCGCTAAGTGGTGATTCAACATGGATTCTACATCTTGGAACCAGGCCAATTTGGGAGCGGCTTTGTGATAATGGAACCAACCAGCAAAAAGCATTAACGCTGCAAAAATCAATGCACCAATTGCAGTACAATAGAGTTGTAATTCACTAGTTATTCCAGATGCTCGCCAAAGCTGAAAAAAACCAGAGGTTATTTGGATTCCTCGGAAACCCCCGCCTACATCACCATTCAATATTTCTTGCCCTACTATAGGCCAAACTACCTGAGCACTGGGTCCAATGTGAGTAGGATCACTTAGCCATGCTTCATAATTGGAAAAACGGGCGCCATGAAAGTACATGCCACTCAACCAAAGAAAGATAATGGAAAGTTGCCCGAAATGAGCACTAAAGACTTTTCGAGAAATCTCCTCCAAATCACCAGTATGACTATCGAAATCGTGAGCATCAGCATGTAGGTTCCAGATCCAAGTGGTAGTATCAGGGCCCTTAGCTAGTGTTCTTGAGAAATGGCCGGGTCTGGCCCATTCCTCAAAAGATGTTTTTACAGGATCCCTATCCACAACAATTTTTACTTCTGGTTCCGGCGAACGAATAATCATTAAGTCCTCCTCTTTCCGGACAAGACATACAAAGAGACCCGCCAACTGTCTTTTTAGTGAATCTTTGAAAGATATATATTTTGAAAGATAGATTTTGAAAGATAGATTTTGAAAGATAGATATTGTGATTAGTTCTTTTCTTTACTATCTACCATCCTTCTATTTTTTTTTTAGTTATTCACTGGAGCAATTATATATTGAAGTCAATCCGAGGCAAGTGTTCGGGTCTATTATGACATAAAGATTAGGTGCCTAACGGACATTGTTTATCTTGAAAAACAAATATTTCTCGACGTAAGAAAAAAATCTTTTTTATTTTTAATTTAAGAAACTAGTGTATTTTTTTTGAGGGCATAAGCTCCTATCTATATCTACTTTCCTTGAGCATAATATAGGGTTTTTTATTTGATTCTAAATTCCAAGATAACTCATTAGAATTATTAATAAGATGGTCCTAATATATTAGCAATATTTAGATTGCCCCCTCTTTTTATTCACTTTATTACTTCTATTCTAGACCCTATCCCTATGGTTTATTCTTATGAAATATCATATAAAATAGAAGGTATAAGAAATGGATATAATGAAATTCTTGATTCGATCTTACGACCTAATTTATTTGATTAATGGATCAACAACCAAACCACCCATTTTATGAAAAAGAAGGAGCATGGTCTTATTCAAATTCAAAGCGCTTCGTAATCTTCAACCAGTTCTGTGCTTCAATATAATTTCCCGGAGTAAGCGCTATAGCTTGTTTCCAATATTCAGCAGCTTGATCAAACCAAGCTTCCGCAATTTCCGAATCACCCTGTAGAATGGCCTGTTCTCCTCGGTCGGAATAGGAAGTTCCTTCCCTTAGAACCGTACTTGAGAGTTTCCTACCTCATACGGCTCAGAAATTGCTATCTGAATTTCCCCTATCTTAACTGAATTCGATTTATCAAAAATCGATCCAATTTGTTCTTGGGTTAAGCAGAAGAAATTAATTACCTAAGTTTCAAACCCTAATTTTTATCAATAATCAGTTTGATCTTTTTTCCCACCTTCAGAAGAATGAAGCATAGATAGATATAGAGCCTTCGTTCAAATTTTCTGAGAGGTAACTATCCCGGTTTCATATATGAAATCTCTATAGAATCCTTGAAAAAGACTTTTTTCCATAAGAAAGAAAAAAGAACTTACTATCTTTGGGATCTGATACTACACCGCTGCTTAATCCCTTAGTGGATCGGCTCTATTACATAAGCGGATTCCTAAATTTTGCCCCATATCATGGGATAAGTAAGCAGTTTTTTTTAGTTGTATCGACCCAGTCGCTCACTAATTGATCTTTACGGTGCTTTCTCTATCAATTTGAGAAACTTTATCCATAGAGTAGTAGTATAGGCCATACTTTCTTCGTTTTTTGATTCTCGTGAAGTGTCCTTCCTTCCTACAGCTGATAGGGAAAAATCGTTGTTTTTACGATCCCTATGTAGAAAGCCCTTTTTTTCTAGTATTTACTAGAAAATTTGATCCTCTCTTTTTTTTTTTTCTTTCTATAGTGGAGATAGTCGCACGTAATGACAGATCACGGCCATATTATTAAAAGCTTGCGGTAAGAAGGGGTTTCGTTCTAGTGCCCGGAAATAATATTCCAAAGCCTTTGTATGCTCTCCATTGCTTGTGTGTATAAGGCCTATGTTATAGAGTATATAACTTCGATCATAGGGATCGATTTCTAGTCGCGTAGCTTCATAATAATTTTGCAAAGCTTCCGCATAATTTCCTTCGGATTGAGCCAACATCCGTTACGGTCGTTCATTCTATTCAAAAAATCTCCGTTCCAAAACCGTACATGAGGTTTTCATCTCATACGGCTCCTCCCTTCTGTACATAATAGTACTAAGCGAAATAATCTATAGAATCAAAATAGAATTAGTCCCGTCTCATTATGAACCGAAAGGGGCTGGTATTTTTCCAAGAAATCTCTAGCCAACCTTCCCACAAGAGGTTTTTCTTAACACCAATGAATTCTATTAATGCTAGAGGAAAACGATAGCTCCAATAATTTCTTTGTTCTCAACGCCTCCTATTTAGAGGAATTAGCTACTTCAACGATCTTTGATGGTTATAGGGGTATCCAAAGTACAAACCTGATGGTTGTTTGTTATCCCAACCATTCTTCCCAGCCCTGATACCGATCAGGAAAGGGGTAATTTCTAACAAAGTTTTTCTCTTGTTGATTCCTATTTCTAGGTGTAGTGCTTTTCTCCCCTATGCTGCCTACGGATACTAATAGAGTAGGATTGGCCTGTAATCCATACCATACCATATCCTGTAGGTGTAACCTTTCGCTCAATACTCAAATCTACAATTGAAGTATCTGAAGCCGCATCAATCGAGGATACACGACGGAAGGAATTGTTAGTTCGCCTCACCTTCCCGAAGCGTGGGTTTGTTTGCTTTACAAATTTGGTTCTCTCTATGCCAACCCCCCTCTCTTTTTCGTAAGACTGAGGTATAGGTAGGGCTAAAAAAAAGCAAAAAAAAGAGTCAAATCGCACCATCTCTATAATAAGTAAATGCCTTTTTTTCTCCTGAGGTTGTCGGAATTATTCGCAATAAAATATTGGCTACAATTGAGGAGGTCTTATCAATGAAATTTCCATTTCCACGGGATCTAGGCATAATTCCCAACCCATTCTATATAGAATTGTTTTCATTCCTTCACAAAATAACATAAAAACAAACACATTCGATTCTTATAATTATAAATAGATTGATCCATATGCTCTACTCTAAATCCATATGCTTTAAATGGATAAGAGAGATATGGATTTTCCGCTCAGCTCAAATTGTATCCTTTTCCTTCTGCTTGGACACGAAGAGATATGAAATATTTGACTAAGACTGGATTTCATTCCACTTTCCTATTTCTGAACAACAACTTATGTTATCAACTATTTCGTGTTTTCAAAGTTATTAATTGTCTCATACCCTATTTTTGATTTCGATAGTATGGTGTAGCGTATCTTATGCAAACGGAATTCTAAGGTTTCTTTATTTTATTATGCAATAAGAAGAATTCTTCCATTTTCTTTTTCTTTAGTTGCGGGAAAACCCAAATTAAAACTTTTATTTTATAGCGAGCGCAATTTCTAGTAAAAAATCCTGTATCCTTCCACTTAGATCAAAAGGAATTTTTCCAATAGAACTATGGAACCCCCGAGTGGTTGCGGTTGTACCTGTACTGCAGGAATAAGAAAACTCGCTATTCACTCAGTTTATTTTCCATAATAAGTTATGTAGGAGAGATGGCCGAGCGGTTCAAGGCGTAGCATTGGAACTGCTATGTAGACTTTTGTTTACCGAGGGTTCGAATCCCTCTCTTTCCGTTTTTCTTAATTCATCAACGTTAAGGATCACAATGTATCAAATCAAATAACAATTTTTTCCAGCAATAATATAATATCTTATATTATCTTATTTTGATTTAATAGAAATTAGAAATTCTCTATAGCAAATTACTGTGGTATGTAAAATACACATAGAGGAAAAAAGAAAAAAGGATCCTAATCCTAGGGTTAATCAATTTTAGCTAGTTGATGGGAAAATACAAATTAATGGTAATGGTCTTAGGGCGATTTAGTTCGGGGAAAGGGGAAGGGGAAGAAAATTCTATGAACCTTTCCTTTTTTCGTTAAGTTCAAGTCTGACGAGAGTAATATTCTACAACTAACAACTCATTTATTTTGAGACCGACCCACTTCCTATCTAGGATTTTATTTACTAGTCCTTTATATTCCAACGTGTCAATCGCCAAATGCTTTGGCAATTTCCCCGGGTCCGATGAAGCAATATAATTTTGAACCAGACCTTTTGATCTTTGGTTATCTTTCGTAGTAATAATATCTCGGGGTTTGCAACGAAAACTTGGTATATTGACTATACGACCATTAACTAAAATATGTCTATGGTTGACTAATTGGCGGGCCCCAGGAATGGTTGAAGCCATACCCAATCGAAAAAGGATATTATCCAAACGCATTTCAAGTAATTGTAGTAAAACCTGGCCTGTTGACCTTTTTGCTTTTCCAGCGATATGTACATATCTAAGTAATTGTCGTTCTGTCAGACCATAATGAAAACGCAATTTCTGTTTTTCTTGAAGACGAATACGATATTGCTCCTTTTTCCCAGAATTGAATTTTTTTTTAAGATTACTTCCGGATTTAGGTGTTTTTCTAGTGAGTCCTGGTAAAGCTCCCAGACGGCGTATTTTTTTTAAACGAGGTCCTCGATAACGGGACATGAAGACTCCTTTTTTTATTTTATTGAAATTTCATTTTACACAATTAATTTCATTGTATTTACATTACAGAATACATCGAAATTAAAACTGAATTAAACTACAGGATAAACAGAGTAAAATCAACTAAAGTACCCCAAAAAATGGAATTTCATCAAAATCTTTTTTTTTTGTATATATATTATTTATTTTATTGTTTTGTATCTAGCAAAATTGTAAGGTAAAAAACATAAAAGATCCTGGATTCTCCATTTAATTCGGAAAAAAAGAGATTCTTGTTCGTAGAACATCGATAGAGAAAAAAAAGCCGACTATCGGATTTGAACCGATGACCCTCGCATTACAAATGCGATGCTCTAACCTCTGAGCTAAGTGGGCTTACATAACGGAAATAGTGTAACAAATAGAAATAGGTATAGTATAGGAAATCCGTAAAATCTCAGATATTAGTTATTAATCTTAGCTATTAACTAGTTCTAAATTTGAAGTTATACTTATAAAAATAAAAAAATACTAAAACTTCTTAAAGATAAAGTTAGCTTGATATGCTTAACTATAGGATATTAAAAAATAAAATTATAGAATTTATTGGTATTTTCATTCGATCATTATAGACTTTATTATTTGTTAATAATTTGAGGATTAATATTTCACTAAGGGGAACATAGAGTCAGAGTAAATAAAATTGCTAATTCTGATTAGAAAAAAAGAATAAATATCAAGCGTTATAGTATAATTTTGAATACTATAAAAAAGTAAGACGGGAGGTGGGGGAGATAAAAACTTTTGGATATATTGATTCGGATTGAATTGCAAATACATCAAGGATAGAATCAATTCAATTCTGAATTGCAATAAGCAAGCGAGGTCTCTCAAATAGAGTCGAACTGAACTGCTAGACTACGTTGAGTGATGAACTCAATGATTCAAAAAAAAAACTAAGAGATGGATGAAATTACACAAGGAATCCTGGTCTCAAAGAAGAGGGAAATGGGGATATGGCGAAATCGGTAGACGCTACGGACTTGATTGTATTGAGCCTTGGTATGGAAACCTGCTAAGTGGTAACTTCCAAATTCAGAGAAACCCTGGAATTAAAAAAGGGCAATCCTGAGCCAAATCCGTGTTTTGAGAAAACAAGGGGTTCTCGAACTAGAATACAAAGGAAAAGGATAGGTGCAGAGACTCAATGGAAGCTGTTCTAACGAATCGAGTTAATTACGTTGTGTTGTTAGTGGAATTCCTTCTAGTTCTAAATTAGAGAAAGAGGGGTTTTATACCTTATACATTTAATAAACACGTATAGATACTGACATAGCAAACGATTAATCACAGAACTCATATTATATTCTAATTATAATATAGGTTCTTTATCTTTTTTAAAAATGAAATTAGAAATGATAATGATTATGAAATAAAAAACTCATATCATAATTTTTTTTTTTCATTATTGTGAATCCACTCCAATCGAATATTGAATAATCAAATTCTTCAATTAAAATTCAAAGTTTTCGAGATCTTTAAAAAAGTGGATTAATCGGACGAGGACAAAGAGAGAGTCCCATTCTACATGTCAATACTGACAACAATGAAATTTCTAGTAAAAGGAAAATCCGTCGACTTTATAAGTTGTGAGGGTTCAAGTCCCTCTATCCCCAAATCCTCTTTTATTCCCTAACTATACTATATTATTATTATTTATCCTCTTTTTTTTTTTCTTTTTATCAATGCACTTTTTTTTCTTTTTATCAATGCAATGGGTTTAAGATTCATTAGCTTTCTCATTCTACTCTTTCACAAAGGAATGCGAAGAGAACTCAATGGATCTTATCCTATTCATTGAATAGATTTCTTTTTTATTAGAGTATCGGCAAGAAATCTTGGTTATTCACTCTATTTTTAAGTTTTATTTAAGTAAACCATGCACAATGCATAGGACTACCCCCCCCATTTTCAAATTTAAAATTTGAAATACTTTAATTAATTTTTAGTCCTTTTAATTGACATAGATACAAATACTCTACTAGGATGATGCACAAGAAAAGGTCAGGATAGCTCAGTTGGTAGAGCAGAGGACTGAAAATCCTCGTGTCACCAGTTCAAATCTGGTTCCTGGCAGAGAAAAAAAAAAAAAAGATCCACCGAATAGGTATTGATCCAAATACCTCGAGATGGATTGTGATACATATTCATTAATAATATTTATTCATCTAAGTGGATAAATCTATAATATAAATATAGAGGCACTTCTTTTTCTTTTTAAAGAAGTTTTAAAATATATCTTTTCTTTATGATAAAGAAGGGGGTGAGATTCCCCTTTATTTTTTTGCGTTTCTTAATTTTGTATTCCGCTATTCCGACGAATATTTTTTTAGTCTTGCTTATCTTTATCTTATCTTATTTTCCTAGTTGTGCTAAGTAATGTGCGCGGTACAAAGTTCCTGGTAGAGAACTTCTTTGAGTCATCCTATTTTTCTGTTCATATGAAGGAAATTAATATGCGATTTTCAAAATAGGGGAATCCAAATGAAACCCTTTTTTTGCTCAGTCTATCTGGAATGCTTTTGTATAATTAGGAATTAATTATAAATAGGTATTCCGTTTCATCTAGGAAAAGAACCTAAAAATATTCCTTGACTTGAATAAAATCTGGAGTTGTGTTGTATAAGTGAGCATGAATTTCTTATCATTCAATGAGCATCTTGTATTTCATAAAAATTGGGGGTTATATAATCCTTACGTAAGGGCCAGCCTATCCAACTTTCAGGCATTAGGATACGTTTAAGGCGCGGATGATTATCATAAGAGATTCCCACCATATCATAAGATTCGCGTTCTTGAAAATCGGCACTTCTCCAAATCCAGAAGACAGACGGAATTCTAGGATTATCCTTTTGGGCAAAGACTTTTATGCAGACTTCTTCTGGATTATCTATACCATATTGTATTCTCGTAAGATGATACACGCTAGCTAAAGATCCACCGGGTGCTACATCATAAGCACATTGGGAGCGTAAATAATTGTAACCATATACATATAAAATGACAGCAATGGAATCCCAATCCCCTGCTTTTATTTGTAAAGTCTCTATTCCTCGGTGATCAAAGCCCAAAGATCTATGAACCACCTCATGTTTGACTAGCCAATTAGATAACCAACCCTGCTGCATTGTCTTCATCTCTCCCTCTTTGTATAAATATTTCACATTTCGGATGCAAGTTTGAAAGATTGCCCTGCTTTTTATTTTTCTACACAAAAGAGCCCCTCTCCTAATTCACTAATTTGTAGGAAGGTACTGAACTTTTGGATTTGAAAAAAGTTTCAGAAGATATATCTAATGTAGATGGTGATTGATAGAGCAATTCTTGCTCATAAGTTCCTGTATGAGTACTGCGCCTAACATAAAGCTTGTGACTGGTAGTAAAACATCTATTTTTATTTTGAGATAGAGTTTGATCCTCAACTATTTCTCGCGATATCTTCTTACGAAGTTTTGTTAGGGCATCTATAACTGCCTCCGGTTTAGGTGGGCAGCCCGGCAAGTAGACATCCACAGGAATTAACTTATCAACTCCCCGAACAGTACTATAGGAATCCGTACTGAACATTCCCCCTGTAATAGTACAGGCTCCCATAGCAATGACGTATTTTGGTTCAGGCATTTGCTCGTATAATCTCACTAAAGAGGGAGCCATTTTCATTGTTACCGTACCGGCTGTTAAAATTAGGTCTGCTTGCCTAGGACTTGATCTTGGTACCAATCCATAACGATCAAAGTCGAATCGTGAGCCTATTAATGAAGCAAATTCAATGAAACAACAACTGGTACCGTATAGAAGGGGCCATAAACTGGAGAGTCTTGACCAATTCGAAAGATCATTTGGTGTAGTTGAAATAACAGAATTGGAACTTGTTTGGTCAAGTAAGGGAAACTCAATCAAATTCATAACTGTCTCAATAGAATCTTTTCCTTCTTTTTTTTTGTCTAAATATTCAGTTAAGACCATTCCAAGGCTCCTTTTCGCCATGCATAAACTAAACCAACAACTAAGATAAGCACGAAAATCAAAGCTTCGATAAAAACGGATACACCCAATACGTCGAAACTCATTGCCCAAGGGTATAGAAAGACGGTTTCCACATCAAAAACAACAAAAACGAGCGCAAACATATAATAGCGTATTCGGAATTGTACCCAAGCCCCTCCCATGGGTTCTATACCCGATTCATAACTAGAAAGCTTCTCTGGTCCTTCACTAACCGGGGCTAAAAGTCCTGAAATCGAAAATGCCAAAATAGGAATAAGGCTTGCTATTATTAGAAATGTCCAAAAAATATCATATTCGTGAAGCAGAAACATAATGTACTCCCATTAATGTGGAATAGGCGGAACTTAAATTAGTCAATTCAATTCAGCATTGTCAATTTATCCAGAACTTCTCTCTTTTCCTCGGTGAAACAAGAATCTTTTTTGTTCAAACAAAAGCGCTTAGTTTAAGTTTAGCCTTTGTTTCCTCTGTGCTGCATCTTCTTTAAAGATTCATCCAATGGAATCCCAACTCCCTTTCTTTTGGATTTCCATTCTATTTAGATATGGTGTATGTAGATCTAATTCTTATATAAAGAAAACTTTCTCGTTTCACTTTGTCTCGCTTTCTCTAGAATCTCTAGAAAAAAGAATAGCTCTATCCTTTATTTAATATTTAATAATAAAATAATAAGAGACTATTAAATAAAAATGAGAATACTACTAAATTAGAACCTAATTAAGATAGTAGGACTAATCTATGCAGTATAATTAATGAGAAGTAATACTATAAAATAAAAATAAAGAACTCTATTTCAGAACTATGAGACAGAATATTCTGTTTTCTTATTTACTCTTTACTTTATTTTTTCTATTTAAAGTTGATCAATTTACATAATGTATCTATAAACAAAGTAATAAATATACTTAAAACAAAGTAGGAATTCGCAAAATGGATAAAATCATTGCAGTTATTATAGGGAAGTCTAGAGATATCCTATTTGAAGGAGGACGGGATTCAAATCAGGGAAAGGATCCTTTCTTCTATTGATTTGATAGAAATTCGTTTTTCTTTTCCTGTCTGTATGATTTTGATTTTCGATGAATGAGCCTTTGGTAATGCTTTTATCTCTATTCTATGTCGCAGGCGCCTATCCAGTCTATAAACAAATACTAATGAGAAAATGAAAACTATACTAAACTAAAGAAAACATAGGATAGAGATCCTAAAATCTAAAAAAGGGCATATTAGGGCTATACGGATTCGAACCGTAGACCTTCTCGGTAAAACAGATCAAACGGATTATTATCGAAATGATTTGAACTGTTTCAAAGACCCAACATGCATTTTTTTGCATTGGGCTCTTTCATAAACTGATTTAAAGATCAGTTAGTCCACCATAGTTTTTCTTTACGGAAAGATAATGAGATGGCTCCCTGTGCTCTGATTGATTTTTTGTATTATGATCTATCTAGGAGCAATACCAAAGTGTTTCAAAGGAGGATTACCTTGACTTAGGTCTGCCTCCGGTCTAAATTAAATCAACCTAAGTGAAATGGAGTCTCTATCGTTCCACTGCAAGAGTTAACTATGAGACTTCATACACCTTAAAGTTCATAGAACGAAAAGAAGTTTTTTGGAGGCCCTTATCCTCATTACGCCTAGCATTTAGTGGGCTGGATATTTACCTTATCAACTAGCAAATCCATAAGGGTTCTATTTGATTAGGCACCTGAATTGGCACCTGAATCGGACTGAACCGACTGTTTGTCAGGCTACTGTTCTCCTATTCTCTCGAATCTATGAAGTAAGACATTGATTTTGCAATAAGATCGATTATGTTCATTGCATAATAAGCTCCTTTGAAAAGCATTGGCGCACGTGTAAACGAGTTGCTCTACCGAACTGAGCTATAGCCCTTATCAGAGATATCTTAACATATAGATAATTTCTTGTCAAGATGAATATTTTCTAATGCCAGAGGATACCCCTTTGATCTGTATCTGTTTAGTATTTAGTTTAGTATTTAGTATATAACAGACCAATAACAGAGCGGTATTGCTTAGAAAAGGGATTCAATATATAATCGATCGAAGTAATGGGTCTTCCTTTGTGGTGATAAATTGCCTACTTAACTCAGTGGTTAGAGTATTGCTTTCATACGGCGGGAGTCATTGGTTCAAATCCAATAGTAGGTAAGTAGGTAGAAAAATTACTAGATAGCATTGGACTTACTTCGCTTCGCTATCTAATAACTTTTTCTACCCCTCTTCCCTTTTTCTTTGTATCAACTATAAACCACTGGATTGTCTTCAATTGGATGGGGGAATCCAATTGACAGCCTCGATTCGTATCCTAGCTCGTCTGAGAGCGAGCTTCGCTTCAACCAAATCTTTCGTACCCTCAGCTTTACTCAAGTTAGCTTCGGCTATTTCAAGTGCCTTTTGAGCTTCTTCCGGATCAATATCACTACCCAGTTCCGCATCATTTCCTAAAATGATGATCTCATTATTAACTATTCTCGCAAAACCGCTCCACAGAATCGCTGTTAACCATTGGTCGTTGAGGAGGCGTATTCTCAAAGGACCCATATCTACTGCTGTGTTAATGGGGCGTGGTTTGGTAATACGCCAATTTGGCCACTATTAGTGGATAAAATGATTTCTTTCACTTCACAATCCCAAATAATTCGCTTAGGAGTCAGTACATAAAGATTTAATTTCATTTCTTCGATTTGTTCTCCTCTTCTAAGGTTATAGCTTTCGTGCTAGCTTCATCGATGTTACCCACCAAATAAAAAGCCTGTTCAGGTAGGCCGTCTAATTCTCCGGAAAGGATTAGTTGAAATCCCCTAATAGTTTCCGCAAGAGCAACATACTTTCCTGGAGAACCAGTAAAAACTTCTGCCACAAAGAACGGTTGTGATAAGAAACGCTCAATTTTTCTTGCTCTTGCTACAGTTAAACGATCCTCTTCCGATAATTCATCCAAGCCAAGAATTGCGATAATGTCCTGAAGTTCTTTGTAACGTTGTAAAGTTTCCTTAACTCTTTGCGCAGTTTCATAATGTTCGTTGCCAACGATCCGAGGCTGTAACATAGTCGAGGTTGAATCTAAAGGATCTACTGCTGGATAAATACCCTTGGAAGCTAATCCTCTGGAAAGTACGGTAGTAGCATCCAAATGTGCAAATGTTGTGGCAGGGGCAGGGTCGGTCAAATCGTCTGCAGGTACATAAACTGCTTGAATCGAAGTTATAGATCCCTTTTTAGTAGAAGCAATTCTTTCTTGCAAAGAACCCATTTCTGTACTAAGAGTAGGTTGATAACCCACTGCGGAGGGCATTCTCCCTAATAAAGCGGATACCTCTGATCCTGCTTGAACAAAACGAAAGATATTATCGATAAATAAAAGCACGTCTTGCTTATTAACATCTCGGAAATATTCCGCCATAGTTAGGGCAGTTAAACCAACTCTCATACGAGCTCCCGGTGGTTCATTCATTTGGCCATAGACTAGAGCTACCTTTG
>NW_028259461.1:18185168-18187021 GCF_056163025.1 Triticum urartu | reverse complement strand
TAACACTATTCTTAGGAGCTACTTTAGCTCTTGCTCAGAGAGATATTAAAAGAAGCTTAGCCTATTCTACAATGTCTCAATTGGGTTATATGATGTTAGCTCTAGGTATAGGTTCTTATCAAGCTGCTTTATTCCATTTGATCACTCATGCTTATTCAAAAGCTTTATTGTTCTTGGGATCCGGATCCGTTATTCATTCAATGGAACCTCTTGTTGGATATTCACCAGATAAAAGTCAAAATATGGTTCTTATGGGCGGTTTAAGAAAATACATTCCAATCACAAGAACTACTTTTTTATGGGGTACACTTTCTCTTTGTGGTATTCCACCTCTTGCTTGCTTCTGGTCCAAAGATGAAATCCTTAGTAATAGTTGGTTGTATTCGCCCTTTTTTGGAATAATAGCCTCCTTTACTGCAGGATTAACTGCCTTTTATATGTTTCGGATATATTTACTTACATTTGATGGGTATTTGCGTGTTCATTTTCAAAATTACAGTAGCACTAAAGAGAGTTCCTTGTATTCAATATCCTTATGGGGAAAAAGGATACCCAAAGGAGTGAATAGGGATTTCGTTTTATCAACAACGAAGAGTGGAGTTTCTTTTTTTTCACAAAATATACCAAAAATTCAAGGTAATACAAGAAATAGGATAGGATCCTTTACTACGTCTTTTGGGGCTAAAAAAACTTTTGCCTATCCGCATGAAACGGGAAATACTATGTTATTTCCTCTTCTTATATTACTACTTTTCACTTTGTTCATTGGATTCATAGGAATCTCTTTTGATAATGGAGGAATTGGTAATGGAATAGCAGAGTTAACCATATTATCAAAGTGGTTAACTCCCTCAATAAACTTTACCCAGGAAAGTTCTAATTCTTTTGTAAATTCATATGAATTTATTACTAATGCAATTTCTTCTGTAAGTCTAGCTATCTTTGGTTTATTCATAGCATATATCTTCTATGGATCCGCTTATTCTTTTTTTCAGAATTTGGATTTAATAAACTCTTTTTACAAAGGAAATCCTAAAAAAGAATTTTTAGATCAAGTAAAAAAAAATATATACAGTTGGTCATATAATCGTGGTTATATAGATATTTTCTATACTAGGGTCTTTACCCTCGGTATAAGAGGGTTAACCGAACTCACGGAGTTTTTTGATAAGGGTGTTATTGATGGAATTACCAATGGAGTGGGTCTTGCTAGTTTTTGTATAGGAGAGGAAATTAAATATGTAGGGGGAGGTCGAATCTCGTCTTATTTATTCTTTTTTTTATGTTATGTATCTGTGTTTTTATTCTTTTTTCTTTCTTAAGTTAAGGAATTTACAACAAGTCTCTTGCAAAAATAACTATCCTATCCCCTTTCTACAATCTCTCTATATCCTTGTTACATAAGGTAAGTATTGTATAATAGTTCGGTTTTCCGCGATTTTTTCCATTCCTCTGTGTAAATACCCTAATATGGGTTCACAATCAATAACATCCTCACCATCGAGAGTAACGATCAGTCGAAGAACACCATGCATTGATGGGTGTTGAGGGCCCATATTGACTATCATGAGATCTTTTCTTGTAAGCGGTAGACTCATATCCTTTCTTCCTTAATTCATTATTCCATGAAAATGGATTATTCCATGAATTCCTCAAAGCGAGGCTCATCAAAATGAAAAATCTAAGACTACTATAAGACTACTAAAAAAATAATAAAACAAGAAAAAAATTTGAACGATTAAATTACTGCTCCCGAATATTCAACTGACCGATTAATTTCTTATAACGTACTCTATTTTTCTTTGCCAAATAAGCCAGCAAACGTCGACGTTTTCCCAAAAGTCTTCGTAGAC
>NW_028259461.1:18132668-18167668 GCF_056163025.1 Triticum urartu | reverse complement strand
CTTCCTGACACGATTGCCTCTTTATCTTTATATAGATAGATTCTATGGGGTTATTACTTAGTAAGTCTATTTTGTACAAGAGCCCCTCCTATCTGATAGAAAAGGGTCCCATGATCCCGAGCCGATCTTACCTTGGCTCGCAAACCCCAAGTTTGTCTATGAAGAGCTAATCTAATTGTATTTTTTTCTAGAATGGATTTCTTATGTGGAATACTAATGGATAGGGCTTCGTTGCTAAGTGCTACAAGATCTAGTGCACTGGAACTCGTGGTTATGGACCCGAATCCTTTAGTATGGAACATTGTCTTTTCCAAGTAAAAACCCCTAGTATATGAAAGAATGAAAAGGTGCTTTCGTTCTTGTGGAATAAGAAGCCCTCGTACCTTAATGAAAGGAAAATCGTAATTTTTCGTTAGGTATTTGACCAAATAGGATCGTCCAGTTCCTACAGAACCTATCACTAAAATACCCGATAGGGCTAAGCGGAACGAAAAGGGTTTTCCATGAGATGGTAAATGAAAACGATTAGTCCCACACGAGGTTTGGGAATAAGTGATTGTCTGATAATGAGCAAGGAATATACGTCTTTCTGCTAAAGAGGATCTATTAAACTCATAATTCATTAGATCCTTGTTATCAATGCCAACTAGGTATCATAAGTAAATGGATCCCGGTTGTTCAATCCTTTGATAACCAAGGTCATTCTTTGCTAAAGAGAAATGATCACTATGAGTCAGACTCAATAGAATTGGATCCATTCCAAATAGCGAGAATTAGGATTCTTGATCCCTCTCAATCTCTCTTTCAATTCGAGGATCCAGAGAGGTGTTTTCATAGTCATCTCCGAATATTTGCCATCTCGGAATATTTTCGATTTCATTTTTCTATGATATGTCTTTCTATATGAAAATTGGTTATTTACGATGTACGATGATCCCTGTTAAGCATCCATGGCTGAATGGTTAAAGCGCCCAACTCATAATTGGTAAATTTGCGGGTTCAATTCCTGCTGGATGCACACGAACGGGAACATTCCATAAGTCTATTGGAACTGGCTCTCTATCCATGGAATCTCATCCATCATCCATACATAACGAATTGGTATGGTATATTCATACCATAACATAAGAACAATAAGAACTCGAATTCTTATCGATACTGGAACTCAGAGCATAGGAGGGAAAGTCGATTTATGGATGGAATCAAATACGCAGTATTTACAGAAAAAAGTCTTCGTTTATTGGGAAAGAATCAATATACTTTTAATGTCGAATCGGGATTCACTAAGACAGAAATAAAGCATTGGGTCGAACTCTTCTTTGGTGTTAAGGTGGTAGCTGTGAATAGCCATCGACTACCTGGAAAAGGTAGAAGAATAGGACCTATTCTGGGCCATACAATGCATTACAGACGTATGATCATTACCCTTCAACCGGGTTATTCTATTCCACTTCTAGATAGAGAAAAAAACTAAAGGAGAATACTTAATAATACGGCGAAACATTTATACAAAACACCTATCCCGAGCACACGCAAGGGAACCGTAGACAGGCAAGTGAAATCCAATCCACGAAATAATTTGATCCATGGACGGCACCGTTGTGGTAAAGGTCGTAATTCCAGAGGAATCATTACCGCAAGGCATAGAGGGGGAGGTCATAAGCGCCTATACCGTAAAATAGATTTTCGACGGAATCAAAAAGACATATCTGGTAGAATCGTAACCATAGAATACGACCCTAATCGAAATGCATACATTTGTCTCATACACTATGGGGATGGTGAGAAGAGATATATTTTACATCCCAGAGGGGCTATAATTGGAGATACTATTGTTTCTGGTACAAAAGTTCCTATATCAATGGGAAATGCCCTACCTTTGAGTGCGGTTTGAACTATTGATTTACGTAATTGGAAGTAACCAATTAGGTTTACGACGAAACCTAGAAATCGATCACTGATCCAATTTGACTACCTCTACGGGATAGACCTCAACAGAAAACTGTTGAGTAACGGCAGCAAGTGATTGAGTTCAGTAGTTCCTCATAGAAAATTATTGGCTCTAGAGATATGGTAATATGGAGAAGACAAAATTGTTTGAAGCACGCACAGAACCGGAAGCGCCCCTTGTTTCAAAGAGAGGAGGACGGGTTATTCACATTTAATTTGATGGTCAGAGGCAAATTGAAAGCTAAGCAGTGGTAATTAAGACCCCCGGGGGAAAATAGGGATGTCTCCTACGTTACCCATAATATGTGGAAGTATCGACGTAATTTCATAGAGTCATTCGATCTGAATGCTACATGAAGAACATAAGCCAGATGACGGAACGCAGAGACCTAGGATGTAGAAGATCATAACATGAGCGATTCGGCAGATTTGGATTCCTTTCCTATATATCCACTCATGTGGTACTTCATCATATGATTCATATAAGATCCATCTGTCTAGAGATCGTCATATACATCTAGAAAGCCGTATGCTTTGGAAGAAGCTTGTACAGTTTGGGAAGGGGTTTTTTGAGAGAAAAGAAGAATCTACTTCAACCGATATGCCCTTAGGCACGGCCATGCATAACATAGAAATCACACGTGGAAGGGGTGGGCAATTAGCTAGAGCAGCAGGTGCTGTAGCGAAACTCATTGCAAAAGAGGGTAAATCGGCCACTTTAAGATTACCATCTGGGGAGGTCCGTTTAGTATCCCAAAACTGCTTAGCAACAGTCGGACAAGTGGGTAATGTTGGGGTGAACCAAAAAAGTTTGGGTAGAGCCGGATCTAAGTGTTGGCTAGGTAAACGCCCCGTAGTAAGAGGGGTAGTTATGAACCCTGTGGACCACCCCCATGGGGGCGGTGAAGGGAAAGCTCCCATTGGTAGAAAAAAACCCACAACCCCTTGGGGTTATCCTGCGCTTGGAAGAAGAACTAGGAAAAGGAAAAAATATAGCGATAGTTTTATTCTTCGTCGCCGTAAGTAAATACGTAACTAGGAATATGGAAAATTGCATTTTTGGAATTTGCAATAATGCGATGGGCGAACGACGGGAATTGAACCCGCGCATGGTGGATTCACAATCCACTGCCTTGATCCACTTGGCTACATCCGCCCCTTATCCAGCTAAAGGATTTTTTTCTTTTTTCCATTGATCATTATTCTATTTATTCTGACCTCCGTACTTCGATCGAGATATTGGACATAGAATGCCACTCTTTAAAAAGGAAAAAAGGAGTAATCAGCTGTGACACGAAAAAAAACGAATCCTTTTGTAGCTCATCATTTATTGGCAAAGATAGAAAAGGTCAATATGAAGGAGGAGAAAGAAACAATAGTAACGTGGTCCCGGGCATCTAGCATTCTACCCACAATGGTTGGCCATACAATCGCGATTCATAATGGAAAGGAACATATACCTATTTACATAACAAATCCTATGGTAGGTCGCAAATTGGGGGAATTCGTGCCTACTCGGCATTTCACGAGTTATGAAAATGCAAGAAAGGATACTAAATCTCGTCGTTAACTGAATTCTGAATAGAAAGATTAAGAAGAAAAAAAGATTCAAAATAAAGACAGAAATACCCAATATCTTGCTAGAACAAGATATTGGGTATTTCTGTCTTCAAAAATTCTTATATGTTAGCAGAAAAACCTTATCCATTAATAGATGGAACTTCAACAGCAGCTAAGTCTAGAGGGAAGTTGTGAGCATTACGTTCGTGCATTACTTCCATACCAAGGTTAGCACGGTTGATGATATCAGCCCAAGTATTAATAACGCGACCTTGACTATCAACTACAGATTGGTTGAAATTGAAACCATTTAGGTTGAAAGCCATAGTACTAATACCTAAAGCAGTGAACCAGATTCCTACTACAGGCCAAGCAGCCAAGAAGAAGTGTAAAGAACGAGAGTTGTTGAAACTAGCATATTGGAAGATTAATCGGCCAAAATAACCATGAGCAGCCACAATATTATAAGTTTCTTCCTCTTGACCAAATTTGTAACCCTCATTAGCGGATTCATTTTCAGTAGTTTCCCTGATCAAACTAGAGGTTACCAAGGAACCATGCATAGCACTGAATAGGGAACCGCCGAATACACCAGCTACACCTAACATGTGGAATGGATGCATAAGGATGTTGTGCTCTGCCTGGAATACAATCATAAAGTTGAAAGTACCAGAGATTCCTAAAGGCATACCATCAGAAAAGCTTCCTTGACCAATAGGGTAAATCAAGAAAACAGCAGTAGCAGCTGCAACAGGAGCTGAATATGCAACAGCAATCCAAGGACGCATACCCAGACGGAAACTAAGTTCCCACTCACGACCCATATAACAAGCTACACCAAGTAAGAAGTGTAGAACAATTAGCTCATAAGGACCACCATTGTATAACCACTCATCAACAGATGCAGCTTCCCAAATTGGGTAAAAGTGCAATCCGATCGCCGCAGAAGTAGGGATAATAGCACCAGAGATAATATTGTTTCCATAAAGTAAAGAACCAGAAACAGGCTCACGAATACCATCAATATCTACTGGAGGGGCAGCGATGAAGGCGATAATAAATACAGAAGTTGCGGTCAATAAGGTAGGGATCATCAAAACACCGAACCATCCGATGTAAAGACGATTTTCAGTGCTAGTTATCCAGTTGCAGAAGCGACCCCACAGGCTTGTACTTTCGCGTCTCTCTAAAATTGCAGTCATGGTAAGATCTTGGTTTATTCAAATTGCAAGGACTCCCAAGCACACGTATTAACTAGAATATAGATAATAGAAGGCTTGTTATTTAACAGTATAACATAGACTATATACCAATGTCAACCAAGTCAGCCCAAAGATTAGCTATCCATATAACTAAATTAACCAAACCAATAATTTTGTATTTGTAAATGAAGTGAGTCAAAGTGAAAAACTTTGATGGGTCTTTTCTATATGGGTTGCCCGGGACTCGAACCCGGAACTAGTCGGATGGAGTAGATAATTCTTCCTTGTTACAATAGAGAAAAATCCCTCCCCAAATCGTGCTTGCATTTTTCATTGCACACGACTTTCCCTATGTAGAAATAGCCAATTTCTATTCCAAAGAGGAAGTTCTACTAATTTTTTTAATTAGTAAGTTGATTCACCTACTCTTTATTATAATAAAAAGAACATTTCAGAATGAAAAATAGAAAAGTTTTTTCTTGATCATTTATCAACCCTTTCCTGTTTCTTAATTTCGTCTAATGATTAATTAAGAGGGTTGACCAGGTCATTGATACGTATAATATCCAAATACCAAATACGCTCAGTGTGTGATCCACAGAAAGAAAAAAGAGTTGTTTTGGTGAACATCAAAGAAAAAACTTGCTCTTCTTCCATAAAAAATTCTTCTAAAAATGCCGAACCCAATCGTTGCATAAAAGTTCGTACCGTGCTTTTATGTTTACGAGCTAAAGTTCTAGCACATGAAAGTCGAAGTATATACTTTAGTCGATACAAAGTCCGTTTTTTCGAAGATCCACTATGATAATGAAAAAGATTTCTACATATCCGACCAAATCGATCAAGAATATCCCAATCTGATAAATCTGTCCAAATGGGTTTACTAATAGGATGCCCCGATCCAGTACAAAATTGAGCTTTTGATAAGTATCCTATGAGGAGAGTAGCGGGGACTATGGTATCGAATTTTTTCATTCGAGTATCTATTAGAAATGAATTCTCCAGCATTTGATTCCTTACTAACAAAGAACTTTTTTGTACACTTGAAAGGTACCCCATAAAATCGAAGCAAGAGTTTGCTAATTGGTTTATATGGATTCTTCGCGGCTGAGTCCAAAAACAGAAATAATATTGCCAGAAATTGATAAGGTAGCATTTCCATTTCTTCTTCAAAAAAAAAGTGCCTTTTGATGCAAGAATTGCCTTTCCTTGATATCGAACATAATGCATAAGAGGATCCATAAAGAACCATAGGGTTTTCCGAGAAAAACCAGGGTACATTATCCCAAAATGTTCCATCTTCCTAGAAAAGTGGATTCGTTCCAGAAAAGTTCCAGAAGATGCTAATGGTAAGCAAGAAGATTGTTTACGAAGAAACAACAAAAAAAATTCATATTCTGATACATAAGAGTTATATAGGAATTGAAATAGTCTTTTATTTTCTTTTTGAAAAAAAAAAATGGATTTCATTGAAGTAATAAAACTATTCCAATTCGAATAATAGTTGAGAAAGAATCGCAATAAATGCAAAGATGGAACATCTTGGATACGGTATTGAAGGAGTTGAACCAGGATTTCCAAATGGATAGGATAGGGTATTTCTATATGTGATAGATAATCCAAATGCAAAAATTTGTCTTCTAAAAAGGGAAATATTGAATGAATAGAGCGTAAATTCTGAAACTTTGGTATTTCTTTTTCTTTCAGACAAAAAAATTCCCGTAGCGAGAATGGGATTTCCACAACGATCGCAAACCCTTCAGATAGAATCTGAGAATAAAACTCAGAATAAAAATAATTTTTGTAATCCAATAATCGATCTTGGTTAGGATGATTAACCGAGTTATCCAAAAAATTCTGCTGATACATTCGAATAATTAAACGTTTCACAAGTAGTGAACTAAATTTCTTGTTATTACAACTAACAACTATTTCCACAGGTTCAGAACCATTTAATCCATAATGGTGGGCAAATGCATAAATATATTCCTGAAAGAGAAGTGGGTAGACAAAGTATTGTTGACGAGATTTATGTTTTTCTGAATACCCTTCGAATTTTTCCATTTGTATTTCTACTTGAATCAGAGAGAAGAAGCATTTCTCGGTTTATCGAATGATGATACATAGTGCAATATGGTCAGAACAGGGTGTTGCATTTTTAATACAAACCCTGGAAAGAAAGGGAGTCTAATCCACAGATCTTTTTCTGCTCCTTTTCTACCCAATTAGTTTATGTTTGTTCTAATTAAAAAAAAAGAACAGAACAAGTTTTTTATTTTTGCAGGCCAATCGCTCTTTTGACTTTGGAATACAGCCTCTTTATCAATATACTGCTTCTTTTACACATTCAATCCATAACATCCCTTATTCAATCCATAATCAAGAATAATTAGGATTTCTAAAAAAAAAAAGAAAAAATAAAGGGTCCACTCATAGGAAAACCCAACCTTTCCCCGCATCCGGCACTAATCTATTTTTAACGTCTAATTAGAGCGGGGAATCATTCCAATTAGGAAGTTCAGCTCGTTGCTTTTTATTTTACCAGAATTGGAGCCAGGCTCTATCCATTTATTCATTAGACCCAGAAAATCGTAATTTTGGATTCCATTCAAAAAAGATTGATTTTATTACGACATGCTATTTTTTCCATTCATTACCTTTGAGGATCAGTCGTGGTCTTCTAGACTCTACCAAGAGTCTGGACGAATTTGTTGTTTCATCCAAATGTGTAAAAGATCATAGTCGCACTTAAAAGCCGAGTACTCTACCATTGAGTTAGCAACCCAGATAAAAAAAGGATCTTAGATACGATCGAAATCCAAAAATCAATGGAATTACACCGCGCGCTTCTGTCAAAACATTGAACTAGCAAGACATCAAAAGATTTTTTTTATCGACCATGAAAAACACTCAAATGCCAAAACGAACAGGTCCGGTGAAATTCCACTAAAGTAAAGTTAAAAAAAGAGCGACCCTAATCACGATGGCCAAATTCTCCTTATTTTTAGCGATTTTTATTAACAAAAAATATATATTATAAAAAATATATATTATATTGTATGAGAATACATGCAAGAGGAACACCCTTATCATTTGAGCGAAGTGTAGGCGGAAAAATTGAATATGGAGTGAGGATAAAGAGACCCATCTATCTACAAATTCTATTTGTTCAATAGACCTTTGTCAATGGAAATACAATGGTAAGAAAACAAATTAGATAGAAAAAGTAAATAAAATAGGGGCTTATGTTGGATTGGCACGATATAATATAAATCCAAATAGGATTAAAAAAGAGGTAAATTGTGTCTAAATAATTAGACAACTAGGAATACTAATAATCTTCTCCTATCCTATTTTTTGATTCATTTAGTTCTTCAATTAACTCAAAGTTCTTTCTTTTTCTTTAAAGAATTCTGCCTTCCTTAAAATATCATAAACAGTTCTTGTTGGTTGAGCACCCTTTTCAAGGAAATAGAGAATAGCTGGAACATTTAAACAAGTTTGATTCTTTATCGGATCATAAAAACCTACTTTTTGAAGATCTCTTCCTTCTCTTCGAGATCGAACATCAATTGCAACGATTCGATAGACAGCTTATTGGGATAGATGTAGATAAACAACGCCCCCCCCTAGAAACGTATATGAGGTTTTCTCCTCATACGGCTCGAGAAAATGATTCGAATTTCTGTCGATAATAATAGAAATTAGACTATGACGTGCATTAATTTCCTTACAGAAAAAACAAATTTCATTTATACTCATGACTCAAGTGGGCTAATTTTGCCTGACAAACTTCGAAGGCAAAATCCTTCCAAAATTTTTGAGTCGTCTTTAAACTCTTTTCTTTGTCTCATTTCGAACGAATTGACTTTTATTCCTTATTCTAATCCAACTCTGTTGTTGAGACAATTGAAAATTGTGTTTACTTGTTCTGGAATCCTTTATCTTTGATTTGTGAAATCCTTGGGTTTAGACATTACTTCGGGAATTCCTATTTTTTTCTTTCAAAAGAGTAGCAACATACCCTTTTTTCTTATTTCCTTCGATAAAGCATTTATCTCTTCTATAGAAATCTAATAAGAGGGATTGATTCTGATATACTTTTATTGGACTTTCTTCTTATTTTAACCTTTCGATTTATTTCTATATTAAGGATAGACTGACAAAGTTGGCCTAATTTATTAGTTTTCACTAACCCTAGATTCTTTCCCTTGATAAAAAAAATTCTGTCCTCTCGAGCTCCATCGTGTACTATGTTACTTAAACCCAGCGCAAATTTGGTTCGGAACGAATAGAACAGGCTATGTCGAGCCAAGAGCATTTTCATTACTATGGAAAATGATGGATAGCAAAATCCACAATCGATCATGTCCTTCAAGTCGCACGTTGCTTTCTACCACATCGTTTTAAACGAAGTTTTACCATAACAAACATTCCTCTTTTCATTGCAAAGTGGTATAGAGAATTGATCCAATATGGATGGAATCATGAATAGTCATTGGTTTAGTTTTTTTATACTAATTAAAACTTGCTATCTATGGAGCAATATGGATAAAAGAAAGTAAGTATTTATCCGGGAAGCCTCCGCCAAGATCCAATTTATTTAAACCCATATTAAAATTCTATCATATGAATGAAACATAGTTTGAAAAAGACGACTAAACAAGTTTGCTTAAAACTTATTTATTCTTAAATTTCCACCCTCAACGGATGGCTCGAGATGATCAATCTTGAAGTGAGAAAAGAAGGATTGACTCTTCCTCAATAAATAAACTATCAACCTCCAAAAAAGTTTAATTAATTTAATTACTAGAATTAGAATTCTAGTAGTAATATATTTTTTCAGTACCAAAAACAATTAACTATAATAACTAAATAAACTATTCCAATGAAAAGATTGAAAGTTTTTGGTAGTTATAGAATTCTCGTACTTCTTCAACTCGAATACCAAAAGGAAGAAAAAAATATGACTAAGTGATTTTATAGTAGAGGCATATCCTGAATGTGCTTGATAGATCCCATTTTTTCATGAAAATAAAGATAGTCAATTTGACTGGACTTAAGACTTTATTATGTTTTCTGAGAAAGAATAAGATATCATTATTCTCTTTAATAAACTTTTGTCTCGTACGGAATACTATATGATTTCACCGTTTGTTTCATCAGAAACAATCTGGGACGGAAGGATTCGAACCTCCGAGTAACGGGACCAAAACCCGCTGCCTTACCACTTGGCCACGCCCCATTTCGGGTTTTATGCGACACTAATAAACACTAGTATGTTTATTTGTTATTCGTCAATACCATTTCAATTACATAAAAAAGGAGGGATATTCTCTTGCTAGTATTCTACACATGCGGATAATATAGAATCAAAAAAATGCATTGATCATTACATGGAATTCTATTAAGATATTATATGAAAGTCGAATTTATTCCACTCTCATTTGAGAGTGCGAATACAAGGAGGTATTTTGTGTTTGGGAAAGTCCGAAGAAAAAAGATTTTGAATCTGCCTTTTCCTTCTTTCCCTTAAAAAAATAACTCAAGAAAAATCCAATTATTTACTCTACAAGAATGAAATGCTTGTTATGCCTAATATACTTAGTTTAACCTGTATCTGTTTTAATTCTGTTCTTTATCCTACTAGTTTTTTCTTTGCCAAATTACCCGAAGCTTATGCTATTTTCAATCCAATCGTGGATATTATGCCTGTTATACCTCTATTCTTTTTTCTATTAGCCTTTGTTTGGCAAGCTGCTGTAAGTTTTCGATGAAATCTTTAGTACTCTGTATGCCAAATTGAATGATGTGTTCATTCCAAAAAAATTTTAAAATGGGTAAAAGCCGAGAAGTTTTATATTTTTATATTATGAACCTTCGATTCTAAAATTTAAATTCTTCTACATTGAATGGGTAGCTACAGCAATAAATTTGGATCAGCCTTTCTACTCCCCTGCACCTAGGTTGAGCAGGTACCTAAAGGTACCTACACAATACCTAACCACCTAACCCTATTTTTGCTATTGATAAGAGTGCTTATTATAAAAGAATTCTTGCAATTTTTTTCAAGAATTCTTTTTTGCATTTTTAGGTATAAAAAAAAACCATCCTAGTGGATCCGTGTGGTAAGGAAAAACTGGTAATCTATTCCTTAAAAAAAAATCTTGGAGATTATGTAATGCTTACTCTCAAACTTTTTGTTTATACAGTAGTGATATTCTTTGTTTCACTCTTTATCTTTGGATTCTTATCTAATGACCCAGGACGGAATCCTGGACGCGAGGAGTAAAAATTCAGTTTTTTTTTTTCTTATTGGATTTGTTTCGTACATTTATCTATGAGAAAATCCGGGGGTCAGAATTCTTTCCAATTCGAAAGTCCCAAATGATCCAAGGGAGCGGAAAGAGAGGGATTCGAACCCTCGGTACAAAAAAATTGTACAACGGATTAGCAATCCGCCGCTTTAGTCCACTCAGCCATCTCTCCACGTTCCAAAGCGAAAGGTTTCCGTGATATGATATAGGCAAGAAATAAGAAATAACGGTTGCAAAAAACCCCTTTTTTTTCTTTCAAAAGTCTATAAAAATTATATTGCCAATTCCATTTTAATTATATTCTTTTTTCTTAATGTTAATAAAAAAAGAAGAAAATTCTTGTTTTTTCTTTCTAAAAATCGATATTGGCCGAGAGACAATCAAATAGATTTTCTCTTTAGCGGGCATTTCCATATAGGACTTGTTATAATTATAATAAAACAAGCAGGTTATATAAAAAAAACGCTTTTTTTGTCGATTATTTATCAAGAAAGCAAAAAGGGTTCTTATCAAATCCACCATAAAATTGGAAAGAAGCATAAAGTAAGTAGACCTGACTCCTTTAATGATGCCTCTATCCGCTATTCTGATATATAAATTCGATGTAGATGAAATTGTATAAGCGAATTTTTTTTATTTCCTTAGACTTAGACCGCGCAAGACAAGAATTTTTCGCTATTTACGATTTCATATTCTTGTTACTAGATGTTCTATAGGAATAAGAAGAAATCGCAACTCCTTTGCGCTACACATAAAATTGGATTTCGAAGGTCCATTTTTTTTTTTCAGAATCCTCTATTATTTTAGTTCTTCCACCCATGCAATAGAGAGGGAATGGGAAAAGAAGGGTTACTTTTATTTGCATTTTTCCCTTAAAAGATAGACTTTGAAATAGGAGTCTTGGAATAATGCTGAATTCAAAGGTTTATTTCTTTCTATAGTATAAGAAAAACAATTTATTTCTATTTCTATAGTATAAGAAAAACAAATAAATAGTATAAGAAAAACAAATCGAATCAAATTCATGGATTTACCACGACCTCGGTTGTGACTGTGACTCCATAGATAAAAATGGGAAATTTCTCTCTTCGAGACCATTGAAAAAGGGCATTGAACGAGAAAGAAATCGTCCACAGATAATAAAACTATCATATGCCTTGGAAAGTGATATGAGGTGCTCGGAAATGGTTGAAGTAATTGAATAGGAGGATCACTATGACTATAGCCCTTGGTAGAATTCCTAAAGAAGAAAATGATCTATTTGATACTATGGATGACTGGTTACGAAGGGACCGTTTCGTTTTTGTAGGATGGTCTGGCCTATTGCTCTTTCCTTGTGCTTATTTCGCTTTAGGGGGTTGGTTTACAGGGACAACTTTTGTAACTTCTTGGTATACCCATGGATTGGCTAGTTCCTATTTGGAAGGTTGTAATTTCTTAACCGCAGCAGTTTCTACCCCTGCCAATAGTTTAGCACACTCTTTGTTGCTACTATGGGGGCCCGAAGCACAAGGAGATTTTACTCGTTGGTGTCAATTAGGCGGTCTATGGACTTTTGTAGCTCTCCACGGGGCTTTTGCACTAATAGGTTTCATGTTACGCCAATTTGAACTTGCTCGGTCTGTTCAATTGCGGCCTTATAATGCAATCTCATTCTCTGGTCCAATTGCTGTTTTTGTTTCTGTATTCCTTATTTATCCACTGGGGCAATCTGGTTGGTTCTTTGCGCCGAGTTTTGGCGTAGCAGCGATATTTCGATTCATCCTTTTCTTCCAAGGATTTCATAATTGGACGTTGAACCCATTTCATATGATGGGAGTTGCCGGAGTATTAGGTGCGGCTCTGCTATGCGCTATTCATGGAGCGACCGTAGAAAACACTCTATTTGAGGACGGTGATGGTGCAAATACCTTCCGTGCTTTTAACCCAACTCAAGCTGAAGAAACTTATTCAATGGTCACTGCTAACCGCTTTTGGTCCCAAATCTTTGGTGTTGCTTTTTCCAATAAACGTTGGTTACATTTCTTTATGCTATTTGTACCCGTCACCGGTTTATGGATGAGTGCTATTGGCGTAGTTGGCTTGGCTCTGAACTTACGTGCCTATGACTTTGTTTCCCAGGAAATCCGTGCAGCGGAAGATCCTGAATTTGAGACTTTCTACACCAAAAATATTCTTTTAAACGAGGGTATTCGTGCGTGGATGGCAGCTCAGGATCAGCCTCATGAAAATCTTATATTCCCTGAGGAGGTTCTACCACGTGGAAACGCTCTTTAATGGAACTTTCGTTTTAGCTGGTCGTGACCAAGAAACCACCGGCTTTGCTTGGTGGGCTGGGAATGCCAGACTTATCAATTTGTCCGGTAAACTGCTTGGAGCTCATGTAGCTCATGCCGGATTAATCGTATTCTGGGCCGGAGCAATGAACCTATTTGAAGTGGCCCATTTCGTACCAGAAAAGCCCATGTATGAACAAGGGTTGATTTTACTTCCACACTTAGCTACTCTAGGTTGGGGAGTAGGGCCAGGGGGGGAAGTTCTAGATACTTTTCCGTACTTTGTATCTGGCGTACTTCACCTAATTTCCTCCGCAGTCTTAGGCTTCGGTGGCATTTATCACGCGCTTCTGGGACCCGAGACTCTTGAGGAATCTTTTCCATTCTTTGGTTATGTCTGGAAAGATAGAAATAAAATGACTACAATTTTGGGTAGTTCACTTAATTTTGTTAGGTCTAGGTGCTTTTCTTCTAGTACTCAAGGCTCTTTATTTTGGCGGTGTATATGATACCTGGGCCCCTGGGGGGGGAGATGTAAGAAAAATTACCAATTTGACCCTTAGTCCCAGTGTTATATTTGGTTATTTACTAAAATCTCCTTTTGGTGGAGAAGGGTGGATTGTTAGTGTAGATGATTTAGAAGATATAATTGGTGGGCATGTATGGTTGGGTTTTATTTGTGTATTTGGCGGAATTTGGCATATTTTAACCAAACCCTTCGCATGGGCTCGCCGTGCATTTGTATGGTCTGGAGAAGCTTACTTGTCTTATAGTTTAGCTGCTTTATCTGTCTTTGGTTTTATCGCTTGTTGTTTTGTATGGTTCAATAATACAGCTTATCCGAGTGAGTTTTATGGACCCACCGGGCCAGAAGCTTCTCAAGCTCAAGCATTTACTTTTCTAGTTAGAGACCAGCGTCTTGGAGCTAATGTGGGATCCGCTCAAGGACCCACAGGTTTAGGTAAATATCTAATGCGTTCCCCAACTGGGGAGGTTATCTTTGGAGGGGAAACTATGCGTTTTTGGGACCTTCGTGCTCCATGGTTAGAACCTCTAAGGGGCCCCAACGGTTTGGACTTGAGTAGGTTGAAAAAAGACATACAACCTTGGCAAGAACGACGCTCAGCAGAATATATGACCCACGCTCCTTTAGGCTCTTTAAATTCCGTGGGTGGCGTAGCTACCGAGATCAATGCAGTTAATTATGTCTCTCCTAGAAGTTGGTTATCAACTTCTCATTTTGTTCTAGGATTCTTCTTTTTTGTGGGCCATTTATGGCATGCAGGAAGAGCCCGAGCTGCTGCAGCAGGTTTTGAAAAGGGAATCGATCGTGATTTGGAACCTGTTCTTTACATGAACCCTCTTAACTAAGATTTTCTTATTTATACCTGTTCTACTTTTTTTCTGTTCTGGCTCGGTTATTCCATCTAGCCGAGCCATTCATTCCTTTTTATGAAAGAAAGATAAGGGACAGAAAAAAAAAATAAATAAAAATGAAAGAAACAAACGTATTCAATAAGCAAAAGGAGAGAGAGGGATTCGAACCCTCGATAGTTCCTAGAACTATACCGGTTTTCAAGACCGGAGCTATCAACCACTCAGCCATCTCTCCACAGCCTAATCCTTATTTTACTCCTACAAATAGAACATAGCCATATAAAAAATAAAAAGATTTATTAGCCTCTAGAAAGATATCAGATACAAGTTCCTTTTCGATATATCTCTGTATACTGTATACACGGATACAGGATCCGCTATACCCGCTTGTGAAATAAAGAGTAAATAATCTCTTCTCACCCCCATATCCAAATAAAAAAGCGGTTTAAGTAATAAATTTGAATTAAAGAGAAGAATCAATGGATTCATGATTAAACCCCTCCTACTTCTTGTATTTTTTTACAATTTTGGTTTAAGTGAGGGATCAAATATGTAGTCAACTTTATTTGATGGTAGCTTGGAGGATTAGAAATATGACTATTGCTTTCCAATTAGCTGTTTTTGCATTAATTGCGACTTCCTCAGTCTTAGTAATTAGTGTACCCCTTGTATTTGCTTCTCCTGATGGTTGGTCAAATAATAAAAATGTTGTATTTTCCGGTACATCATTATGGATTGGACTAGTCTTTCTCGTAGCTATTCTGAATTCTCTCATTTCTTAAATGAAATTTGGTTAATATTTATTAACCCCATAAAAAAGAAATAATAAAGGCCATTTCTTCTAAAAAATTAGAATAGTGAGACGTATTAAAACGCAATTTGCGTTCCGAATTGCTAGCTCTTCTCTTTCAGTATTATGAAATTCCATTCCCATTAGAATATTCATTGACAGATAATAAAAAAAGGAAAACTCTAATATAATAGAAAATGAAATGAAACGGTCGACCCAGACATAGAAGGTCGACCCAGGCGGATATACGCTATAAAATATATACCGTAGCGAGCGTAGTTCAATGGTAAAATATCTCCTTGCCAAGGAGAAGATACGGGTTCGATTCCCGCCGCTCGCCCGCTTAATTTATCAAAGTACTATGATAAAAAGTTTAGTCTAGTTAACTGTTTAACTACTTATATTAAATTAAGTATTAATTAGGTGTTAGTCTAGTGCCGTATCCCTTACTATCTTACCCTTCCTTTGCATCCCACTCAAAAAAAGAGGGCGCTCCAGAGGCAGAAATAGAACTCGCCAACAGAGCTCCAAAAATTGGGTATTAACTGAGACAAACAACGGGCAAACTTTTTTTAAAGGGAAGGGAGAGGTAGACTGTCCCTTTCGTTTCATTTTTATTTTCTGCAGGGTAGGGAGAGGCCTTGCGCCTTCTTTTTTTGAAGGCAAGTGACTTCGCAAACTGCTCAATTTTGCCCTCTAGGGCCGGGAACTAATGAATAAAAAAGGGTTGGATACGCCCCTCTACCATACATATCTAGAGAAATAGAATAGTCCTTTTATACAGACTGCTAAGTGCGGAGACGGGAATCGAACCCGTGACCTCAAGGTTATGAGCCTCGTGAGCTACCAAACTGCTCTACTCCGCTCTGGAGTACCAGAAACTGGTGGACAAAAAAGGCTTGAATACAAGCCTCTAACATGTCTAGACAAATAGAATACTCCTTTTATACAGAATGGAGCGGGTAGCGGGAATCGAACCCGCATCGTTAGCTTGGAAGGCTAGGGGTTATAGTCGACGTTGGTTGATTATTTTTAACGTCTCTAATTCAAAACCGAACATGAAATTTTGATTTCATTCGGCTCCTTTATGGATATTCTCACCACTTAACATCTATGTCAGCTTTTCTATTTGAATGGAACCAAAGCTCTCCGCTTTCTAGATGATCCTTATAGAGTAGGAGATAGAAATTCTATCTAAATTCATCTAATCTACTTACTTCGTTCCCTAATTTCATTCAAGAGATCCTGAGGAAAAGAATTGGGTTTCCACCGAGCTGAAACAATATGCGGATGGTTCTAGTAAACCAAAACTATCGTTTTTTAGCTATTTGGCTTCCTTATTCCTTATTTTAAGAAGATTTAGTTACGATTGGAAATCAACTTTTTTGTATCTTCATCCATAGATCCTTTACTCATATTTTCAAAATTGGAATACTTAATCCAATGCAAAATTATGCTTCGCGACTCTGTACTCATAATCCTATTTTTATTTTGGATGCAATTTAAATTAGTCTTTGGATACAAATCGCCAGAATGTATATTCTTCCTCAATATGCTATTGAGAGGAAAAGGATTTAATCCTTTATAAGAACTAAAGTTTTCATCGGAATATAAAAATAAAAAACTTAAGGATGCCTTAAGTATATCATTTCAAATTCAGTTATTAATAGAACGAATCACACTTTTACCACTAAACTATACCCGCTACATTGTAGATTATGGTATAAATGGTACCCTTTGTCAAGGATAGCCATTTGACAAGAAGGCTAATTCCCCCTTATTGAATCAGATGGAGAAGGTTCATGACACTGAGCCGTTGGTACTTCTACTTCGATCGCTCGCCTTTACTTTAGGATTTAGATAGCCCCTCTGGTCTGTAAAAAAAATCTTTTCTTACCATGCTAATAGCGCCTGAACCAAATGTATTTATTTTGATTAGGATCCTATTCTACGGTTACGACTACAATAATAATTATTTACTTTGCAAGGACGTAAGTGTGTCAGACTGCTAAATTGTTTTATTATTCCTACAATATAAACTAGGGGATATAGGGGGTAACACTGTCCCTATAAATTCCTTTTTTCCTTTTCTTTTTTGTCCAGAATTGAACAAAAAAGAAATTATGGAAGATGTTTTCTTCCCCCATTAAGTCCGAGCCATAGAGTAAGAGTGAGATGAGTTTTCCAAATTCATCATAGACTTTCCCTATGGCTTGATAGAAGTAAGCAGCAAAGAGTCGTAACTTAAAGAAAAAAACGGACAGGGCCGACAGATTTACCTGATGTAAAGAAGATCCTAAAAGTCTCTGATTAGTCGACTCTCTCCATTTAACACTTTCCTCTCTCTCCTTTTTTCCACTGACTCAATTCTAGTTTATTAGATTCTTGTTTAAAAGAATGCAAAAAGTTCAATAGAACTAAGAACACATAAAAAATAGCATAGAGGATCAAGGCCATTACCAAAAGTTCCTCCCAAGGATCCTATATCCTATTGGGTATCTGTTCCCCGCCTTTTCCCGCTAGGATCGGAAATCTTATATTTTCCATATCCATATACCGTTGAATCCTTGGGGTTCCAGAATCCGCCTATTTTACTAGTCTTCGGAAACGGAAAACCCTGAACCAAGAAGAGTTGGATATGTTATGTAGGGTATGTTTTTTTTTATTAATTTTATTTTGAGCTCTCAAGATATCGATATATACATATACAATCTCTACATAATGTCTCTCTCTCTATCTCTATATATTATATATATAATATGTACATTATGCAGTAGACCCATAATGGGAAATCCAAGTGGCTAATTTTTGAATTAAATAAAAAGCCCTTTTAACTCAGTGGTAGAGTAATGCCATGGTAAGGCATAAGTCATCGGTTCAAATCCGATAAAGGGCTTTTTAAATTAGTGGTAGAGTAATCTCGTGCTAAGACGTAAGTCGTTGGTTCGAATCTGATAGAGTACTTTTCTACTAAATTGATTCACTTTTTTTCTTTGTTTTTGAAACTTTCTCTATATTTTTAGAGAATTTTATGACTTAGTGCGGGATGGATGCATTTTTGGTATGAACACTAAATGAAGCACGGAGAATTAATCTATAACGATCAACTAAAAAAAATCCTAGATGAAAACATAACAGAAAAGTTGGAAAAACTCTTTGCTTTGGATCTATTTATACTTTTCGAGTATATTGACAATTCCAAAAAACTGCTCATACTATGATTATAGTATAATCACGAGCGGTTGTATATGGCCCTATCGTCTAGTGATGCCCCTATCGTCTAGTGGTTCAGGACATCTCTCTTTCAAGGAGGCAGCGGGGATTCGACTTCCCCTGGGGGTAGGGAGTATTATGAAAGGAGGTTAATCATAGATTAGCAAAAACCCTAGAATAAATTCTTCCTGGGTCGATGCCCGAGTGGTTAATGGGGACGGACTGTAAATTCGTTGACAATGTCTACGCTGGTTCAAATCCAGCTCGGCCCAAACCAAAAATCTAGGGCTTCGTGAGTATGAACTAAATCCTTTTGTTTTTCTTCCATAAAATAAAATGTCTGATCTATAGAAATAAAAGATAAAGAAAAAAGGGAAATTTTTTTTTCTAATCCATATCTCTCTCATTCCTTTCTTACAAACAAAAGAGTTTTTCTTATTGAAGGCTGGATTATTATCCATTTTTAGTGATAAAAAATCACGACATACTAGTTATGTCACTCTCACTATACCCACGTATAATATAATATGTGGGTATGTAGTATATGATTCGTCTATTTCTTAGAGTACGAAAGACGAATCGAATCTTCTTATGGTTCTATTTAAGAATGGGTATGCCATACACCCCGCGGGGATTGTAGTTCAATTGGTCAGAGCACCGCCCTGTCAAGGCGGAAGCTGCGGGTTCGAGCCCCGTCAGTCCCGAACTAGGGTTCAATGAATGGAGAAATTGATATTTCCTTTTTCCATGAAAAAAAGGGGCAGGGAGCAAGATCAAATACCCACAGGGCACCCTTACTTCACTTTTTTATTTTGCATCTCTCATTAAAGAGGGAGGGAGGGCATATAGGAATTTTTTTTTCACTACTCCCAATCGATAAAGAAAGACACACATACGATATGTGGATTAGTAGAATTTAGGATATTATATTACTCTATCTTTCTTTATGATGATACCATCCTCATCTTAATTTCCTATTCCACTCTTATGGAATAGAGTACCGGTATTTTACCGGAATCCATACATAAATCGTATTCCCTTTTTATTTCAGACCTCTTTTCCCCATCTCACTTCTACTGCTTATTTGGATGTCTATGTGACCCATAGAAAGTGAAAGTTGGTCATATAATACATACATAATTGTATGTATAACTATAAGAAAAAGGAAGGGAAATTGTATAAGATTAAGAAAGTATAAGATTAAGAAAGCTCGTGGGTTAGAGATATAGAAAAGAAAAAGTAGAAAAGGATTAAAAAAGAGGGAATTCCTAATCCAATCAAAAAACCCATTTTGGTCTTAGTGTGGATAGAGGATCTTCCTATGTTATACTATATAACTCTCATCCGTGAAATATAACTCTCATCCATGAATTGATTTGATAGATCCGATATTCATAATATTGAATTGATTCAGTATTATCAGAATGCAAGCCCTACCCTTGAATTTACAAGATACCCCTTTTTCCTCTCCATGGGATTACATCCCGAGTTATTGTGAAAATAAAAAATAAAGAGGTTATGGAAGTCAATATTCTCGCATTTATTGCTACTGCACTGTTCATTCTAGTTCCTACTTCTTTTTTACTTATTATTTATGTAAAAACAGTCAGCCAAAATAATTAATTGGAATTCCAATTAATCATTGAAGAAATTAAAAAGGGATTAAATAAAAAAAATCCAAGTCTTAAATGAAAGGATCTGGTTGGAATCTTAAAGTGTGGTAGAAAGAACTACATATAGTTTTTTCTACGACACTTTAGATTCTTTCTATTATATTATCTTTGAATCTACATAGAATAGATTAGTAGATTGAAATAGTTAAGTAGTCTAATTCAATTTCTTTTTTCATTGCATCCACTTAATTTCAATCAGGTCAAAATAAAAAAATCTAAGACAATTCTTGACCAAAGAATCCATGGAAGGAAAGAAAAATAATATGAAGAATAGACTATAGTAAAAAGTAAAAGGAAATGGAAAATGTGTGATATGCCGTGAATAGTTCCGTGGAAGAAAGTCTAATTTTCTTATGTATAGAACTTTTTTTAACCATTCGTCATTTCTAGTAGAAATTCTGAATTGGTATAATGGCTCTTTCTTACATTACAACTTACAATACAAGAGTTTCTTACAGGAGTGAAACAAAACTAAAGAAAAAGATTAAAGAATAACGTTTGACAAAATGATTAATGCAAAATGATCCATTAAAGAAAAGAATTGATACAACAATTTGATTACTTAATCAATTAGTAGTATCCCTAGAGTCCACTCCTTCCCCATACTACTAGTGAAAGAGAAAATGTAAAGACTACCATTAAAGCAGCCCAAGCGAGACTTACTATATCCATCTAAATTATGTCTCCTATTTCTATGAAGGGATTATTCTACTATTGATCAATAATCATAGTGGAATCAAGGGTACAGAGTCAAAAAGGGATTCCGCCCTAAGGCCATGGATCAATCAGTTCAAGGAATTTACTCCTAACAAATTCTTATAGGAATTCTGGTAGAATTAGAGAGCATTAAAAATACGAGATACTATAGCCCTTTTTTCCTTAAAAAAGAAAGAGTACGGGAATGATGTCCTGAATAGAAGAAGCGGGAATAGGAAGATTTTTTATTCCTTTTGTTACTCTTTTTTTTTTTTTTAAGCAAAGGACGCCCGAATATACCATAAAATTATCGATAGATAAATATTTATTGGATACCTACCTTACCTAATGTTTATTTTTGACCTAAACCCTGCAGCCTTGCTTTGTATCATTCTATGAAAGAATGAAGAGATTTTATCCATAATACAACTCCTAAATTGATTTTTGATCGACCTATTTAATCTGATTCTCGTTAGAATTAAGTAGTCCTTACTTTAGTGTATGTAGGTAACATAAGATGTACGATAAAAAAATGTATAATAATTAGTAAGTCTTGATATTCTTTCGTGGAGTCCCTTCTTGAATCTTAGATTGAAAAAAAAAAAGAATGCCCCTTAGGGACCTTTCTTTGGATACCAAGATTTCTGACATCTTATCCTCGTATTTTAAAATTATCAAATCGAATCTCAATTAAGAACCAATTCAAATTCATATAATAAAAGAATAAGGAAACACTACCTCACCCCTATTGATAACCATTTTGGCCACTACCGTCAAAACAAACCCTAACCCTAGTTTGAGGATAGAACTATGGTATGGTTTCTCTAAACCCAGTATCGGCAGGCCCAGTTACTCTCTTGCCCGAACTTATGCGAAGTAAAAATTTATCGAATTCGATCAGCACTATAAAAAAAACCTAAGTATTTTATTGATCAGGCGGCACCCAGATTTGAACTGGGGATAAAGGATTTGCAGTCCCCTGCCTTACCGCTTGGCCATGCCGCCAAAAAATCCGATCAAAAATCTAGAAAACAGCAAGTATTCATCCACGTTTTCTTACGAAAAGCCCCTTTTATTTTGAATATAATTCTACTTACTTTTTTCCAATCTTTTTCAAAAAATCTATTCCTGCTTTTTTTGATCCAGTTTCTATTATTCTCCTCGATAGATTCTATCTTAAAACATACATTGTTAACACAATAAAACTTCCCATTTCTTTCTATTGAGATGAAAAAGAAGAAAAAGTGGATTTCTATTCACAGGCTGCAAAATTCAGAATAAATTGGAACCGTTAACTAGAATTCTCTTTTTTTTATTGCAGTAGTGAACTACTCTTAAATCGGTATTATCTCCCCCCCCTTCAATGGCATAATAAAATATTATGGCTTTATGCTTAATCCGTGTATAGGTAAACTTTAGGTCCGAACAGCATTATTATCCAAAGATCCCCTTTATGTACATATCTCTATGGGGAATCATGCTTTAATTTTTCAAAGTATTAAATTAAATATCTTGAATAAAAAAAGGAAATTTGCTCTGATATAGAGTATAACCTGACTATCTTGGCGTACCCAAGTGAAATTACGATAAAAGAAAAGCATGGATATGGGGAGAGGTGGATAACTAGATTGGCATGTACTTAAAAAAGGGACTTACTTTATTTTAGAATTCCACAATGAAATACTGAATTTTCTAGCAATTATACTACTCCGATCCGAAATAAAAAAGAACCCTCAAATTATTTTGAGAAATTAAAGTAAGCACGCTATTCTAAATCGAAGTAAAGTCAAACTTTCTAGTATATTATATTACGGCTTTATTACATTCATAGAAAGGAGATAAAATGAGAAATCTTTGCCATCCAATCTGATTAGAATATCATAACATAAAGTATAAGTGGCAGAATTTTTTTTGTAGGAATGTTTTATCAATTCATTTTCATTTCATTTGTACCCCTGGCAAACTCGAACTTTCGTCCAAATGGTCTCTATTCATATGTATGAAATACATATATGAAATACGTATGTGGAGTTCCCTAGAATTTCATGTGATTCAGTAAACAGAATATAGATTCCATGATTGCTAGATCGATCCATAGGGATTGATGAAGAGTGAGCTGATAATGGAATTTTTCTTTGATAAACAGGAAACTTAAGATTAAGATGCTCCGGAATGGAAACGAGGGAATGTCCACAATACCCGGATTTAGTCAGATCCAATTCGAGGGATTTTGTAGGTTCATTAATCAAGCCTTGGCAGAAGAACTTGACAAGTTTCCAACAATTAAAGATCCAGATCACGAAATTGCATTTCAATTATTTGCGAAAGGATATCAACTGCTAGAACCCTCGATAAAAGAAAGAGATGCTGTGTATGAATCACTCACCTATTCTTCCGAATTATATGTATCTGCGAGATTAATTTTTGGTTTCGATGTGCAAAAGCAAACCATTTCTATCGGAAACATTCCTATAATGAATTCCTTAGGAACCTTTATTATAAATGGAATATACCGAATTGTGATCAATCAAATATTGCTAAGTCCTGGTATTTACTACCGCTCGGAATTAGATCATAAGGGAATTTCTATCTACACTGGCACTATAATATCAGATTGGGGGGGGAGATCGGAATTAGCAATTGATAAAAAAGAAAGGATATGGGCTCGCGTGAGTAGAAAACAAAAGATATCTATTCTAGTTCTATCATCAGCTATGGGTTCGAATCTAAGAGAAATTCTGGATAATGTTTCCTACCCTGAAATTTTCTTGTCTTTCCCGAATGCTAAAGAGAAGAAGAGGATTGAGTCAAAAGAAAAAGCTATTTTGGAGTTTTATCAACAATTTGCTTGTGTAGGTGGGGACCTGGTATTTTCGGAGTCCTTATGCGAGGAATTACAAAAGAAATTTTTTCAACAAAAATGTGAATTAGGAAGGATTGGTCGACGAAATATGAATCGGAGACTTAATCTTGATATTCCTCAGAACAATACATTCTTGTTACCACGAGATGTATTGGCCGCTACGGATCATTTGATTGGAATGAAATTTGGAACGGGTATACTTGACGATGACGATATGAATCACTTGAAAAATAAACGTATTCGTTCGGTTGCGGATCTGTTACAAGATCAATTCGGATTGGCTCTTGGTCGTTTACAACATGCAGTTCAAAAAACTATTCGTAGAGTATTCATACGTCAATCGAAACCGACTCCCCAAACTTTGGTAACTCCAACTTCAACTTCAATTTTATTAATAACTACTTATGAGACCTTTTTTGGCACATACCCGTTATCTCAAGTTTTTGATCAAACGAATCCATTGACACAAACTGTTCATGGGCGAAAAGTGAGTTGTTTAGGTCCTGGAGGGTTGACGGGGAGAACCGCAAGTTTTCGGAGCCGAGATATTCATCCGAGTCACTATGGGCGTATTTGTCCAATTGACACGTCTGAAGGAATCAATGTTGGACTTACTGGATCCTTAACAATTCATGCGAGAATTGATCACTTGTGGGGATCCATAGAGAGTCCGTTTTATGAAATATCTGCTGAGAAAGCAAAAGAAAAAAAAGAGAGACAGGTGGTTTATCTATCACCAAATAGAGATGAATATTATATGATAGCAGCAGGAAATTCTTTGTCCTTGAATCAAGGTATTCAGGAAGAACAGGTTGTTCCGGCTAGATACCGTCAAGAATTCTTGACTATTGCATGGGAACAGATTCATGTTAGAAGTATTTTTCCTTTCCAATATTTTTCTATTGGGGGTTCTCTCATTCCTTTTATTGAGCACAATGATGCGAATCGGGCTTTAATGAGTTCTAATATGCAGCGCCAAGCAGTTCCGCTTTCTCGGTCCGAGAAATGCATTGTTGGAACTGGATTGGAACGCCAAACAGCTCTAGATTCGAGGGTTTCCATTATAGCCGAACGCGAGGGAAAGATCATTTCTACTGATAGTCATAAGATACTTTTATCAAGTAGTGGGAAGACTATAAGTATTCCTTTAGTTAACCACCGTCGCTCTAACAAAAATACTTGTATGCACCAAAAACCCCGGGTTCCACGGGGTAAATCCATTAAAAAAGGACAAATTTTAGCAGAAGGAGCTGCTACAATTGGGGGCGAACTTGCTTTAGGAAAAAACGTATTAGTAGCTTATATGCCATGGGAAGGTTACAATTTTGAAGACGCAGTACTAATTAGCGAACGTTTGGTATATGAAGATATTTATACCTCTTTTCACATCCGGAAATATGAAATTCAGACGGATACGACAAGCCAGGGCTCCGCTGAAAAAATCACTAAAGAAATACCACATCTAGAAGAACATTTACTCCGCAATTTGGACAGAAATGGAGTTGTTAGGTTGGGATCCTGGGTAGAAACTGGTGATATTTTAGTAGGTAAATTAACGCCTCAGATAGCGAGCGAATCATCTTATATCGCGGAAGCTGGATTATTACGGGCCATATTTGGCCTTGAGGTTTCCACTTCAAAAGAAACTTCTCTGAAATTACCTATAGGTGGAAGAGGGCGCGTTATCGATGTGAAATGGATCCAAAGGGACCCGCTCGACATAATGGTTCGTGTATATATTTTACAGAAACGTGAAATCAAAGTTGGGGATAAAGTAGCCGGAAGACATGGGAATAAAGGGATCATTTCCAAAATTTTGCCTAGGCAAGATATGCCCTATTTGCAAGATGGAACACCCGTTGATATGGTCTTCAATCCCTTAGGAGTACCCTCCCGAATGAATGTGGGACAAATATTTGAAAGCTCGCTCGGATTAGCGGGGGATCTGCTAAAGAAACATTATAGAATAGCACCCTTTGATGAGAGATATGAGCAAGAGGCTTCAAGAAAACTTGTGTTTTCAGAATTATATGAAGCCAGTAAAGAAACAAAAAATCCATGGGTATTTGAACCCGAGTACCCGGGAAAAAGCAGAATATTTGATGGAAGAACAGGCGACCCCTTTGAGCAACCTGTTCTAATAGGGAAGTCCTATATCTTAAAATTAATTCATCAAGTTGATGAGAAAATTCATGGGCGTTCTACTGGGCCCTACTCACTTGTTACACAACAACCGGTTAGAGGAAGAGCCAAGCAAGGGGGACAACGAGTAGGAGAAATGGAAGTTTGGGCTTTAGAAGGATTTGGTGTTGCTCATATTTTACAAGAGATACTTACTTATAAATCTGACCATCTTATAGCTCGCCAAGAAATACTTAATGCTACGATCTGGGGAAAAAGAATACCTAATCATGAGGATCCTCCAGAATCTTTTCGAGTGCTCGTTCGAGAACTACGATCTTTGGCTCTAGAACTGAATCATTTCCTTGTATCTGAAAAGAACTTCCAGGTTAATAGGGAGGAAGTTTGATCGGAATAAATATAAATTCTTTTCTTATTTCTATTTTATGATTGACCAATATAAACATCAACAACTTCAAATTGGACTCGTTTCCCCTCAACAAATAAAGGCTTGGGCTAACAAAAACCTACCTAATGGAGAAGTCGTTGGCGAAGTCACAAGGCCCTCTACTTTTCATTATAAAACCGATAAACCAGAAAAAGATGGATTGTTTTGCGAAAGAATCTTTGGACCCATAAAAAGCGGGATTTGCGCTTGTGGCAATTCTCGAGCGAGCGGAGCTGAAAACGAAGACGAAAGATTTTGCCAAAAATGCGGGGTCGAATTTGTGGATTCTCGGATACGAAGATATCAAATGGGATACATCAAACTCGCATGTCCCGTGACTCATGTGTGGTATTTGAAAGGTCTTCCTAGTTATATCGCGAATCTTTTAGATAAACCTCTTAAGAAGTTGGAGGGCCTAGTATACGGCGATTTCTCTTTTGCTAGGCCCAGCACTAAAAAACCCACTTTTTTACGATTACGAGGTTTATTCGAAGAGGAAATTGCATCCTGTAACCACAGCATTTCTCCCTTTTTTTCTACCCCAGGCTTTGCAACATTTCGAAATCGGGAAATTGCGACAGGAGCAGGTGCTATTAGAGAACAATTAGCAGATTTGGATTTGCGAATTATTATAGAGAATTCTTTGGTCGAATGGAAGGAATTAGAAGACGAGGGGTATAGTGGAGATGAGTGGGAAGATAGAAAAAGACGAATAAGAAAAGTTTTTTTGATTAGACGCATGCAATTGGCGAAACATTTTATTCAAACAAATGTAGAACCAGAATGGATGGTTTTGTGCTTATTACCGGTTCTTCCTCCCGAATTGAGACCTATTGTTTATAGGTCTGGAGATAAAGTAGTGACTTCAGACATTAATGAACTTTATAAGAGAGTTATCCGTCGGAACAACAATCTTGCCTATCTATTAAAAAGAAGTGAATTAGCGCCAGCAGATTTAGTAATGTGCCAGGAAAAATTGGTACAAGAAGCCGTGGATACACTTCTTGATAGTGGGTCCCGCGGGCAACCGACGAGGGATGGTCACAATAAAGTATACAAATCACTTTCAGATGTAATTGAAGGTAAAGAGGGAAGGTTTCGCGAGACTCTGCTTGGGAAACGGGTCGATTACTCGGGGCGTTCTGTCATTGTTGTGGGTCCTTCGCTTTCATTACATCAATGTGGATTACCTCTAGAGATAGCAATAAAGCTTTTTCAGCTATTTGTAATTCGCGATTTAATCACGAAACGCGCCACTTCTAATGTAAGGATTGCTAAAAGGAAAATTTGGGAAAAAGAACCCATTGTATGGGAAATACTTCAAGAAGTTATGCGGGGACATCCTGTACTGTTAAATAGAGCACCTACCCTGCATAGATTAGGCATACAGGCCTTTCAACCCACTTTAGTAGAGGGGCGTACTATTTCTTTACACCCATTAGTGTGTAAGGGTTTCAATGCGGACTTTGATGGAGATCAAATGGCTGTTCATCTACCTTTATCCTTGGAAGCTCAGGCAGAAGCCCGTTTACTTATGTTTTCTCATATGAATCTCTTATCTCCCGCTATTGGGGATCCTATTTGCGTACCAACCCAAGACATGCTTATCGGGCTTTATGTATTAACGATTGGAAAGCGTCGAGGTATTTGTGCAAATAGATATAATAGTTGCAGAAACTACCCAAATCTAAAAGTAAATTACAATAATAATAATAATTTTAAATATAGGAAAGATAAAGAACCCCATTTTTCTAGTTCTTATGATGCACTGGGAGCTTATAGACAAAAACTAATCAGTTTAGATAGTCCCTTGTGGCTACGATGGAACCTGGATCAACGCGTCATTGGGTCAAGAGAAGTTCCGATTGAAGTTCAATATGAATCTTTGGGGACTTATCATGAGATTTATGCCCACTATCTAATAATGGGAAATAGAAAAAAAGAAATTCGTTCGATATACATTCGAACCACTCTTGGTCATATTTCTTTTTATAGAGAAATAGAGGAAGCCATACAAGGATTTAGTCAGGCCTATTCATACACTACCTAAACAAGAAAGTTAGATTCGGCGATGCCCCTCCCCTTTCGGGGGGCATTCCGATTTCCCTAGTATCATCATTATTTGCCACGCGAATCCAGATTGAGATTGAGGCAATTAAGTTAATTAAATTTTCGAATCACTGACTCAGGCCCATTGTCGAATCCTACTCAGCAATTGTCGAATCCTACTCAGCCGAAAAGGGGGTACTTATGTATGGCGGAACGGGCCAATCTGGTCTTTCATAATAAAGAGATAGACGGAACTGGTATGAAACGACTTATTAGCAGATTAATAGATCATTTTGGAATGGGATATACATCCCATATACTGGATCAACTAAAGACTCTGGGCTTCCATCAAGCCACTACTACATCGATTTCGTTAGGAATCGAGGATCTTTTAACAATACCCTCTAAGGGATGGTTAGTCCAAGACGCGGAACAACAGAGTTTTCTTTTGGAGAAACACTATTATTATGGGGCTGTACACGCGGTAGAAAAATTACGCCAATCTGTTGAGATATGGTATGCGACAAGTGAATATTTGAAACAAGAAATGAATTCAAATTTTCGGATAACGGATCCTTCTAATCCAGTCTATCTAATGTCTTTTTCAGGAGCCAGAGGAAATGCATCTCAAGTACACCAATTAGTAGGTATGAGAGGATTAATGTCGGACCCTCAAGGACAAATGATTGATTTACCTATTCAAAGCAATTTACGCGAGGGACTTTCTTTGACAGAATATATAATTTCCTGCTATGGAGCCCGCAAAGGGGTTGTAGATACTGCTGTGCGAACAGCAGATGCTGGATATCTTACACGTAGACTTGTTGAAGTAGTTCAACATATTATTGTGCGTAGAAGAGATTGTGGTACTATCCGAGGTATTTCTGTAAGTCCTCAAAATGGGATGACGGAAAAACTTTTTGTCCAAACACTAATTGGTCGTGTATTAGCAGACGATATATATATCGGTTCACGATGCATTGCCGCGCGAAATCAAGATATTGGAATTGGATTAGTCAATCGATTCATAACTGCCTTTCGAGCACAACCATTTCGAGCACAACCAATATATATTAGAACCCCCTTTACTTGCCGAAGCACTTCTTGGATCTGTCAATTATGCTATGGCCGGAGTCCTACTCATAGTGATCTGGTCGAATTGGGAGAAGCCGTAGGTATTATTGCAGGTCAATCAATTGGGGAGCCAGGGACTCAACTAACATTAAGAACTTTTCATACTGGCGGAGTATTCACAGGGGGTACTGCCGACCTTGTACGATCCCCTTCGAATGGAAAAATAAAATTCAATGAGAATTTGGTTCACCCCACACGTACCCGTCATGGGCAGCCTGCTTTTCTATGTTATATAGACTTGCATGTAACTATTCAGAGTCAAGATATTCTATATAGTGTGAATATTCCCTCAAAAAGCTTGATTCTAGTGCAAAATGATCAATATGTAAAATCCGAACAAGTAATTGCGGAGATTCGTGCCGGAACGTCCACTTTACATTTTAAAGAAAGGGTACAAAAGCATATTTATTCTGAATCAGACGGCGAAATGCACTGGAGTACTGATGTTTACCATGCGCCCGAATATCAATATGGTAATCTTCGCCGATTACCAAAAACAAGCCATTTATGGATATTGTCAGTAAGTATGTGCAGATCCAGTATAGCGTCTTTTTCACTCCACAAGGATCAAGATCAAATGAATACTTATGGTAAAAAAGATAGGGAAATTCTTGATTATTCAACGTCGGATCGAATCATGTCCAATGGCCATTGGAATTTTATCTATCCTTCTATTTTTCAAGATAATTCAGATTTGTTGGCGAAAAAGCGAAGAAATAGGTTCGTCATTCCATTACAATATCATCAAGAACAAGAGAAAGAACTAATATCCTGTTTTGGGATTTCGATTGAAATCCCCCTTATGGGTGTTTTACGTAGAAATACTATTTTTGCTTATTTTGACGATCCCCGATACAGAAAAGATAAAAAGGGTTCAGGAATTGTTAAATTTAGATATAGGACCCTAGAAGAAGAATATAGGACTCGAGCGGAAGACTCAGAAGAGGAATATGAGACCCTAGAAGACGAATACAGGACCCGAGAGGACGAATATGAATATGAAACCCTAGAAGAATCTAAATATGGAATCCTAGAAGACGAATACGAATATGAAACCCTAGAAGACGAATATGGGAGCCCAGAAAACGAATATGGGAACCCAGAGAACGAATATAGGACTTTAGAGAAAGACTCAGAAGAGGAATATGGGAGCCCAGAGAGCAAATATAGGACCCAAGAGGACGAATATGGAACTCTAGAGGAAGACTCAGAAGACGAATATGGCAGCCCCGGGGAAAGCGCAGAGGAAAAATATGGTACTTTAGAGGAAGACTCAGAAGAAGATTCAGAGGACGAATACGAGAGCCCAGAGGAAGATTCCATCTTAAAAAAAGAGGGTTTGATTGAGCATCGAGGAACAAAAGAATTTAGTCTAAAATACCAAAAAGAAGTAGATCGGTTTTTTTTCATTCTTCAAGAACTTCATATCTTGCCGAGATCTTCATCCCTAAAGATACTTGACAATAGTATTATTGGAGTGAATACACAACTCACAAAAAATACAAGAAGTCGACTAGGCGGACTGGTCCGAGTGAAGAGAAAAAAAAGCCATACGGAACTCAAAATATTTTCCGGAGATATTCATTTTCCTGAAGAGGCGGATAAGATATTAGGTGGCTGTTTGATACCGCCAGAAAGACAAAAAAAAGATTCTAAGGAATCAAAAAAAAGGAAAAATTGGGTCTATGTTCAACGGAAAAAAATTCTCAAGAGCAAGGAAAAGTATTTTGTTTCCGTTCGCCCTACAGTGGCATATGAAATGGACGAAGGAAGAAATTTAGCAACACTTTTCCCGCAGGATCTCTTGCAAGAAGAAAATAATCTCCAAATTCGACTTGTCAATTTTATTTCTCATGAAAATAGCAAGTTAACTCAAAGAATTTATCACACAAATAGTCAATTTGTTAGAACTTGCTTAGTAGTGAATTGGGAACAAGAAGAAAAAGAAAAGGCTGGTGCTTCCCTTGTTGAGGTAAGAGCAAATGATCTTATTCGCGATTTCCTAAGAATTGAGTTAGTCAAGTCCACTATTTCGTATACACGAAAAAGGTATGGTAGGACAAGTGCAGGACCGATTCCCCATAATAGGTTAGATCGCGCCAATATCAATTCTTTTTATTCCAAGGCGAAGATTGAATCACTTAGCCAACATCCAGAAGCTATTGGCACTTTGTTGAATCGAAATAAAGAATACCACTCTTTGATGATTTTGTCGGCATCCAACTGTTCTCGAATTGGTTTATTCAAGAATTCAAAACATCCCAATGCGATAAAAGAATGGAATCCTAGAATTCCTATTCGAGAAATTTTTGGGCCCTTAGGCGCTATTGTAGCTAGTATATCGCATTTTTCTTCATCTTACTATTTACTAACGCATAATAAAATCCTGTTAAAAAAATATTTGTTCGTTGACAATTTAAAACAAACCTTCCAAGTACTTCAAGAACTTAAATACTCTTTAATAGATGAAAATAAAAGGATTTCTAATTTCGATAGTAACATAATGTTGGATCCATTCCTTTTGAATTGTCACTTTGTCCATCATGATTCTTGGGAAGAGACATTGGCAATAATTCACCTTGGACAATTTATTTGTGAAAATGTATGTCTATTTAAATCGCACATAAAAAAATCCGGTCAAATTTTCATTGTAAATATGAATTCCTTTGTTATAAGAGCAGCTAAACCTTATTTGGCCACTACAGGAGCAACTGTTAATGGTCATTATGGAGAAATCCTTTACAAGGGAGATAGGTTAGTTACGTTTATATATGAAAAATCGAGATCTAGTGACATAACGCAAGGTCTTCCAAAAGTGGAACAAATCTTTGAAGCGCGTTCAATTGATTCATTATCCCCGAATCTCGAAAGGAGAATTGAGGATTGGAATGAGCGTATACCAAGAATTCTTGGGGTCCCTTGGGGATTCTTGATTGGAGCTGAGCTAACCATAGCCCAAAGTCGTATCTCTTTGTTAATAAAATCCAAAAGGTTTATCGATCCCAAGGGGTACAGATCCATAATAGACATATAGAGATTATTATACGCCAAGTAACATCAAAAGTGCGGGTTTCCGAAGATGGAATGTCTAATGTTTTTTCGCCTGGGGAATTAATCGGACTATTGCGAGCGGAACGAGCAGGACGAGCTTTGGATGAATCGATCTATTATCGGGCAATCTTATTGGGAATAACAAGGGCTTCCCTGAATACCCAAAGTTTCATATCTGAAGCAAGTTTTCAAGAAACTGCTCGAGTTTTAGCAAAAGCTGCCCTACGAGGTCGCATTGATTGGTTGAAAGGCTTGAAAGAAAACGTAGTTCTGGGGGGGATTATACCTGTTGGTACCGGATTCCAAAAATTTGTGCATCGTTCCCCACAAGACAAGAACCTTTATTTCGAAATAAAAAAAAAAAATCTATTCGCGTCGGAAATGAGAGATTTTTTGTTTCTCCATACAGAATTAGTTTCTTCAGATTCTGACGTAACAAACAATTTTTATGAGACATAAGAACCCCCATAAAAATATTTTTTACTTTACTAGACTTTTGAACTTAGAACACTAACAGGTCAAATTTTAGATTTTAAGATTTTTATTTTAATAAGTAAAACAAGTCAGTTAATTCATTAAGGTGGTTATGTTTATACCATGTATCAATGGCCAACTCTTATCTTAGTACAAGGTTCTCTCGGAACAATTATTATTTATTTCAAGCTATTTCGGATCTTTCTTAATCTTCAAAAAGAACTAAATTCCGTAATGGAATGGTAGGATTAAAAAAAAGGAAGTGTGGAAAAAATGACAAGAAGATATTGGAACATTAATTTGAAAGAGATGATAGAAGCAGGAGTTCATTTTGGTCATGGTATTAAGAAATGGAATCCTAAAATGGCCCCTTACATTTCGGCAAAGCGTAAAGGTACTCATATTATAAATCTCGCTAGAACGGCTCGTTTTTTATCAGAAGCTTGTGATTTAGTTTTTGATGCAGCAAGTCAGGGAAAAAGTTTCTTAATTGTTGGTACCAAAAAAGAGCAACAGATTTAGTAGCATCAGCTGCAATAAGGGCTCGTTGTCATTATGTTAATAAAAAGTGGTTCAGTGGTATGTTAACGAATTGGTCGATTACGAAAACTAGACTTTCTCAATTTAGAGACTTAAGAGCAGAAGAAAAAATGGGAAAATTCCACCATCTCCCAAAAAGAGATGTGGCAATCTTGAAGAGAAAATTATCTACTTTGCAAAGGTATCTCGGCGGGATCAAATATATGACGAGATTGCCAGACATTGTGATCGTCCTTGATCAGCAAAAAGAGTATATAGCTCTTCGGGAATGTGCCATTTTGGGGATTCCTACTATTTCTTTAGTCGATACAAATTGTGACCCGGATCTCGCGAATATATCGATTCCAGCCAACGATGACACTATGACTTCAATTCGATTGATTCTTAACAAATTAGTATTTTCAATTTGTGAGGGCCGTTCTCTCTATATAAGAAATCGTTGATTAAGAATATATAGTGAATTCTTGGGCAACTGCGTAAATTTATGGAATCACTTACTTTACTATATCTTTTTTTTTGCATAGAATTTTTTTTGCATAGAAAAAAGAAGGGGAATATTGATATATATTAGAGGGTATTGATATATATTATGATCTGATGTGCTTTCTTGGTATCCTAAATATAAGATTAATACTTCAAGTTGCTGAGTTGAGAAAGAGATGGTTGAATCAAAAGAATTCCTTTTTTGAAGTTCAATTTTTATCAGAGGACAATATGAATATTATACCTTGTTCCATTAAAACACTCAAGGGGTTATACGATATATCGGGTGTAGAAGTAGGCCAACACTTCTATTGGCAAATAGGAGGTTTCCAAATTCATGCCCAAGTACTCATCACTTCTTGGGTCGTAATTACTATCTTGCTAGGTTCAGTTGTCATAGCTGTTCGGAATCCACAAACCATCCCGACCGACGGTCAGAATTTTTTTGAATATGTCCTTGAGTTTATTCGAGACTTGAGCAAAACTCAGATTGGAGAAGAATATGGTCCCTGGGTTCCCTTTATTGGAACTATGTTCCTTTTTATTTTTGTTTCGAATTGGTCGGGTGCTCTTTTACCTTGGAAAATTATAGAGTTACCCCATGGGGAATTAGCAGCGCCCACGAATGATATAAATACTACTGTTGCTTTAGCTTTACTCACGTCAGCGGCATATTTTTATGCTGGTCTTAGCAAAAAAGGATTGAGCTATTTCGAGAAATATATTAAACCAACTCCAATCCTTTTACCAATTAACATCCTAGAAGATTTCACAAAACCATTA
>NW_028259461.1:18090634-18132168 GCF_056163025.1 Triticum urartu | reverse complement strand
TATGGTGTAGCGTATCTTATGCAAACGGAATTCTAAGGTTTCTTTATTTTATTATGCAATAAGAAGAATTCTTCCATTTTCTTTTTCTTTAGTTGCGGGAAAACCCAAATTAAAACTTTTATTTTATAGCGAGCGCAATTTCTAGTAAAAAATCCTGTATCCTTCCACTTAGATCAAAAGGAATTTTTCCAATAGAACTATGGAACCCCCGAGTGGTTGCGGTTGTACCTGTACTGCAGGAATAAGAAAACTCGCTATTCACTCAGTTTATTTTCCATAATAAGTTATGTAGGAGAGATGGCCGAGCGGTTCAAGGCGTAGCATTGGAACTGCTATGTAGACTTTTGTTTACCGAGGGTTCGAATCCCTCTCTTTCCGTTTTTCTTAATTCATCAACGTTAAGGATCACAATGTATCAAATCAAATAACAATTTTTTCCAGCAATAATATAATATCTTATATTATCTTATTTTGATTTAATAGAAATTAGAAATTCTCTATAGCAAATTACTGTGGTATGTAAAATACACATAGAGGAAAAAAGAAAAAAGGATCCTAATCCTAGGGTTAATCAATTTTAGCTAGTTGATGGGAAAATACAAATTAATGGTAATGGTCTTAGGGCGATTTAGTTCGGGGAAAGGGGAAGGGGAAGAAAATTCTATGAACCTTTCCTTTTTTCGTTAAGTTCAAGTCTGACGAGAGTAATATTCTACAACTAACAACTCATTTATTTTGAGACCGACCCACTTCCTATCTAGGATTTTATTTACTAGTCCTTTATATTCCAACGTGTCAATCGCCAAATGCTTTGGCAATTTCCCCGGGTCCGATGAAGCAATATAATTTTGAACCAGACCTTTTGATCTTTGGTTATCTTTCGTAGTAATAATATCTCGGGGTTTGCAACGAAAACTTGGTATATTGACTATACGACCATTAACTAAAATATGTCTATGGTTGACTAATTGGCGGGCCCCAGGAATGGTTGAAGCCATACCCAATCGAAAAAGGATATTATCCAAACGCATTTCAAGTAATTGTAGTAAAACCTGGCCTGTTGACCTTTTTGCTTTTCCAGCGATATGTACATATCTAAGTAATTGTCGTTCTGTCAGACCATAATGAAAACGCAATTTCTGTTTTTCTTGAAGACGAATACGATATTGCTCCTTTTTCCCAGAATTGAATTTTTTTTTAAGATTACTTCCGGATTTAGGTGTTTTTCTAGTGAGTCCTGGTAAAGCTCCCAGACGGCGTATTTTTTTTAAACGAGGTCCTCGATAACGGGACATGAAGACTCCTTTTTTTATTTTATTGAAATTTCATTTTACACAATTAATTTCATTGTATTTACATTACAGAATACATCGAAATTAAAACTGAATTAAACTACAGGATAAACAGAGTAAAATCAACTAAAGTACCCCAAAAAATGGAATTTCATCAAAATCTTTTTTTTTTGTATATATATTATTTATTTTATTGTTTTGTATCTAGCAAAATTGTAAGGTAAAAAACATAAAAGATCCTGGATTCTCCATTTAATTCGGAAAAAAAGAGATTCTTGTTCGTAGAACATCGATAGAGAAAAAAAAGCCGACTATCGGATTTGAACCGATGACCCTCGCATTACAAATGCGATGCTCTAACCTCTGAGCTAAGTGGGCTTACATAACGGAAATAGTGTAACAAATAGAAATAGGTATAGTATAGGAAATCCGTAAAATCTCAGATATTAGTTATTAATCTTAGCTATTAACTAGTTCTAAATTTGAAGTTATACTTATAAAAATAAAAAAATACTAAAACTTCTTAAAGATAAAGTTAGCTTGATATGCTTAACTATAGGATATTAAAAAATAAAATTATAGAATTTATTGGTATTTTCATTCGATCATTATAGACTTTATTATTTGTTAATAATTTGAGGATTAATATTTCACTAAGGGGAACATAGAGTCAGAGTAAATAAAATTGCTAATTCTGATTAGAAAAAAAGAATAAATATCAAGCGTTATAGTATAATTTTGAATACTATAAAAAAGTAAGACGGGAGGTGGGGGAGATAAAAACTTTTGGATATATTGATTCGGATTGAATTGCAAATACATCAAGGATAGAATCAATTCAATTCTGAATTGCAATAAGCAAGCGAGGTCTCTCAAATAGAGTCGAACTGAACTGCTAGACTACGTTGAGTGATGAACTCAATGATTCAAAAAAAAAACTAAGAGATGGATGAAATTACACAAGGAATCCTGGTCTCAAAGAAGAGGGAAATGGGGATATGGCGAAATCGGTAGACGCTACGGACTTGATTGTATTGAGCCTTGGTATGGAAACCTGCTAAGTGGTAACTTCCAAATTCAGAGAAACCCTGGAATTAAAAAAGGGCAATCCTGAGCCAAATCCGTGTTTTGAGAAAACAAGGGGTTCTCGAACTAGAATACAAAGGAAAAGGATAGGTGCAGAGACTCAATGGAAGCTGTTCTAACGAATCGAGTTAATTACGTTGTGTTGTTAGTGGAATTCCTTCTAGTTCTAAATTAGAGAAAGAGGGGTTTTATACCTTATACATTTAATAAACACGTATAGATACTGACATAGCAAACGATTAATCACAGAACTCATATTATATTCTAATTATAATATAGGTTCTTTATCTTTTTTAAAAATGAAATTAGAAATGATAATGATTATGAAATAAAAAACTCATATCATAATTTTTTTTTTTCATTATTGTGAATCCACTCCAATCGAATATTGAATAATCAAATTCTTCAATTAAAATTCAAAGTTTTCGAGATCTTTAAAAAAGTGGATTAATCGGACGAGGACAAAGAGAGAGTCCCATTCTACATGTCAATACTGACAACAATGAAATTTCTAGTAAAAGGAAAATCCGTCGACTTTATAAGTTGTGAGGGTTCAAGTCCCTCTATCCCCAAATCCTCTTTTATTCCCTAACTATACTATATTATTATTATTTATCCTCTTTTTTTTTTTCTTTTTATCAATGCACTTTTTTTTCTTTTTATCAATGCAATGGGTTTAAGATTCATTAGCTTTCTCATTCTACTCTTTCACAAAGGAATGCGAAGAGAACTCAATGGATCTTATCCTATTCATTGAATAGATTTCTTTTTTATTAGAGTATCGGCAAGAAATCTTGGTTATTCACTCTATTTTTAAGTTTTATTTAAGTAAACCATGCACAATGCATAGGACTACCCCCCCCATTTTCAAATTTAAAATTTGAAATACTTTAATTAATTTTTAGTCCTTTTAATTGACATAGATACAAATACTCTACTAGGATGATGCACAAGAAAAGGTCAGGATAGCTCAGTTGGTAGAGCAGAGGACTGAAAATCCTCGTGTCACCAGTTCAAATCTGGTTCCTGGCAGAGAAAAAAAAAAAAAAGATCCACCGAATAGGTATTGATCCAAATACCTCGAGATGGATTGTGATACATATTCATTAATAATATTTATTCATCTAAGTGGATAAATCTATAATATAAATATAGAGGCACTTCTTTTTCTTTTTAAAGAAGTTTTAAAATATATCTTTTCTTTATGATAAAGAAGGGGGTGAGATTCCCCTTTATTTTTTTGCGTTTCTTAATTTTGTATTCCGCTATTCCGACGAATATTTTTTTAGTCTTGCTTATCTTTATCTTATCTTATTTTCCTAGTTGTGCTAAGTAATGTGCGCGGTACAAAGTTCCTGGTAGAGAACTTCTTTGAGTCATCCTATTTTTCTGTTCATATGAAGGAAATTAATATGCGATTTTCAAAATAGGGGAATCCAAATGAAACCCTTTTTTTGCTCAGTCTATCTGGAATGCTTTTGTATAATTAGGAATTAATTATAAATAGGTATTCCGTTTCATCTAGGAAAAGAACCTAAAAATATTCCTTGACTTGAATAAAATCTGGAGTTGTGTTGTATAAGTGAGCATGAATTTCTTATCATTCAATGAGCATCTTGTATTTCATAAAAATTGGGGGTTATATAATCCTTACGTAAGGGCCAGCCTATCCAACTTTCAGGCATTAGGATACGTTTAAGGCGCGGATGATTATCATAAGAGATTCCCACCATATCATAAGATTCGCGTTCTTGAAAATCGGCACTTCTCCAAATCCAGAAGACAGACGGAATTCTAGGATTATCCTTTTGGGCAAAGACTTTTATGCAGACTTCTTCTGGATTATCTATACCATATTGTATTCTCGTAAGATGATACACGCTAGCTAAAGATCCACCGGGTGCTACATCATAAGCACATTGGGAGCGTAAATAATTGTAACCATATACATATAAAATGACAGCAATGGAATCCCAATCCCCTGCTTTTATTTGTAAAGTCTCTATTCCTCGGTGATCAAAGCCCAAAGATCTATGAACCACCTCATGTTTGACTAGCCAATTAGATAACCAACCCTGCTGCATTGTCTTCATCTCTCCCTCTTTGTATAAATATTTCACATTTCGGATGCAAGTTTGAAAGATTGCCCTGCTTTTTATTTTTCTACACAAAAGAGCCCCTCTCCTAATTCACTAATTTGTAGGAAGGTACTGAACTTTTGGATTTGAAAAAAGTTTCAGAAGATATATCTAATGTAGATGGTGATTGATAGAGCAATTCTTGCTCATAAGTTCCTGTATGAGTACTGCGCCTAACATAAAGCTTGTGACTGGTAGTAAAACATCTATTTTTATTTTGAGATAGAGTTTGATCCTCAACTATTTCTCGCGATATCTTCTTACGAAGTTTTGTTAGGGCATCTATAACTGCCTCCGGTTTAGGTGGGCAGCCCGGCAAGTAGACATCCACAGGAATTAACTTATCAACTCCCCGAACAGTACTATAGGAATCCGTACTGAACATTCCCCCTGTAATAGTACAGGCTCCCATAGCAATGACGTATTTTGGTTCAGGCATTTGCTCGTATAATCTCACTAAAGAGGGAGCCATTTTCATTGTTACCGTACCGGCTGTTAAAATTAGGTCTGCTTGCCTAGGACTTGATCTTGGTACCAATCCATAACGATCAAAGTCGAATCGTGAGCCTATTAATGAAGCAAATTCAATGAAACAACAACTGGTACCGTATAGAAGGGGCCATAAACTGGAGAGTCTTGACCAATTCGAAAGATCATTTGGTGTAGTTGAAATAACAGAATTGGAACTTGTTTGGTCAAGTAAGGGAAACTCAATCAAATTCATAACTGTCTCAATAGAATCTTTTCCTTCTTTTTTTTTGTCTAAATATTCAGTTAAGACCATTCCAAGGCTCCTTTTCGCCATGCATAAACTAAACCAACAACTAAGATAAGCACGAAAATCAAAGCTTCGATAAAAACGGATACACCCAATACGTCGAAACTCATTGCCCAAGGGTATAGAAAGACGGTTTCCACATCAAAAACAACAAAAACGAGCGCAAACATATAATAGCGTATTCGGAATTGTACCCAAGCCCCTCCCATGGGTTCTATACCCGATTCATAACTAGAAAGCTTCTCTGGTCCTTCACTAACCGGGGCTAAAAGTCCTGAAATCGAAAATGCCAAAATAGGAATAAGGCTTGCTATTATTAGAAATGTCCAAAAAATATCATATTCGTGAAGCAGAAACATAATGTACTCCCATTAATGTGGAATAGGCGGAACTTAAATTAGTCAATTCAATTCAGCATTGTCAATTTATCCAGAACTTCTCTCTTTTCCTCGGTGAAACAAGAATCTTTTTTGTTCAAACAAAAGCGCTTAGTTTAAGTTTAGCCTTTGTTTCCTCTGTGCTGCATCTTCTTTAAAGATTCATCCAATGGAATCCCAACTCCCTTTCTTTTGGATTTCCATTCTATTTAGATATGGTGTATGTAGATCTAATTCTTATATAAAGAAAACTTTCTCGTTTCACTTTGTCTCGCTTTCTCTAGAATCTCTAGAAAAAAGAATAGCTCTATCCTTTATTTAATATTTAATAATAAAATAATAAGAGACTATTAAATAAAAATGAGAATACTACTAAATTAGAACCTAATTAAGATAGTAGGACTAATCTATGCAGTATAATTAATGAGAAGTAATACTATAAAATAAAAATAAAGAACTCTATTTCAGAACTATGAGACAGAATATTCTGTTTTCTTATTTACTCTTTACTTTATTTTTTCTATTTAAAGTTGATCAATTTACATAATGTATCTATAAACAAAGTAATAAATATACTTAAAACAAAGTAGGAATTCGCAAAATGGATAAAATCATTGCAGTTATTATAGGGAAGTCTAGAGATATCCTATTTGAAGGAGGACGGGATTCAAATCAGGGAAAGGATCCTTTCTTCTATTGATTTGATAGAAATTCGTTTTTCTTTTCCTGTCTGTATGATTTTGATTTTCGATGAATGAGCCTTTGGTAATGCTTTTATCTCTATTCTATGTCGCAGGCGCCTATCCAGTCTATAAACAAATACTAATGAGAAAATGAAAACTATACTAAACTAAAGAAAACATAGGATAGAGATCCTAAAATCTAAAAAAGGGCATATTAGGGCTATACGGATTCGAACCGTAGACCTTCTCGGTAAAACAGATCAAACGGATTATTATCGAAATGATTTGAACTGTTTCAAAGACCCAACATGCATTTTTTTGCATTGGGCTCTTTCATAAACTGATTTAAAGATCAGTTAGTCCACCATAGTTTTTCTTTACGGAAAGATAATGAGATGGCTCCCTGTGCTCTGATTGATTTTTTGTATTATGATCTATCTAGGAGCAATACCAAAGTGTTTCAAAGGAGGATTACCTTGACTTAGGTCTGCCTCCGGTCTAAATTAAATCAACCTAAGTGAAATGGAGTCTCTATCGTTCCACTGCAAGAGTTAACTATGAGACTTCATACACCTTAAAGTTCATAGAACGAAAAGAAGTTTTTTGGAGGCCCTTATCCTCATTACGCCTAGCATTTAGTGGGCTGGATATTTACCTTATCAACTAGCAAATCCATAAGGGTTCTATTTGATTAGGCACCTGAATTGGCACCTGAATCGGACTGAACCGACTGTTTGTCAGGCTACTGTTCTCCTATTCTCTCGAATCTATGAAGTAAGACATTGATTTTGCAATAAGATCGATTATGTTCATTGCATAATAAGCTCCTTTGAAAAGCATTGGCGCACGTGTAAACGAGTTGCTCTACCGAACTGAGCTATAGCCCTTATCAGAGATATCTTAACATATAGATAATTTCTTGTCAAGATGAATATTTTCTAATGCCAGAGGATACCCCTTTGATCTGTATCTGTTTAGTATTTAGTTTAGTATTTAGTATATAACAGACCAATAACAGAGCGGTATTGCTTAGAAAAGGGATTCAATATATAATCGATCGAAGTAATGGGTCTTCCTTTGTGGTGATAAATTGCCTACTTAACTCAGTGGTTAGAGTATTGCTTTCATACGGCGGGAGTCATTGGTTCAAATCCAATAGTAGGTAAGTAGGTAGAAAAATTACTAGATAGCATTGGACTTACTTCGCTTCGCTATCTAATAACTTTTTCTACCCCTCTTCCCTTTTTCTTTGTATCAACTATAAACCACTGGATTGTCTTCAATTGGATGGGGGAATCCAATTGACAGCCTCGATTCGTATCCTAGCTCGTCTGAGAGCGAGCTTCGCTTCAACCAAATCTTTCGTACCCTCAGCTTTACTCAAGTTAGCTTCGGCTATTTCAAGTGCCTTTTGAGCTTCTTCCGGATCAATATCACTACCCAGTTCCGCATCATTTCCTAAAATGATGATCTCATTATTAACTATTCTCGCAAAACCGCTCCACAGAATCGCTGTTAACCATTGGTCGTTGAGGAGGCGTATTCTCAAAGGACCCATATCTACTGCTGTGTTAATGGGGGCGTGGTTTGGTAATACGCCAATTTGGCCACTATTAGTGGATAAAATGATTTCTTTCACTTCACAATCCCAAATAATTCGCTTAGGAGTCAGTACATAAAGATTTAATTTCATTTCTTCGATTTGTTCTCCTCTTCTAAGGTTATAGCTTTCGTGCTAGCTTCATCGATGTTACCCACCAAATAAAAAGCCTGTTCAGGTAGGCCGTCTAATTCTCCGGAAAGGATTAGTTGAAATCCCCTAATAGTTTCCGCAAGAGCAACATACTTTCCTGGAGAACCAGTAAAAACTTCTGCCACAAAGAACGGTTGTGATAAGAAACGCTCAATTTTTCTTGCTCTTGCTACAGTTAAACGATCCTCTTCCGATAATTCATCCAAGCCAAGAATTGCGATAATGTCCTGAAGTTCTTTGTAACGTTGTAAAGTTTCCTTAACTCTTTGCGCAGTTTCATAATGTTCGTTGCCAACGATCCGAGGCTGTAACATAGTCGAGGTTGAATCTAAAGGATCTACTGCTGGATAAATACCCTTGGAAGCTAATCCTCTGGAAAGTACGGTAGTAGCATCCAAATGTGCAAATGTTGTGGCAGGGGCAGGGTCGGTCAAATCGTCTGCAGGTACATAAACTGCTTGAATCGAAGTTATAGATCCCTTTTTAGTAGAAGCAATTCTTTCTTGCAAAGAACCCATTTCTGTACTAAGAGTAGGTTGATAACCCACTGCGGAGGGCATTCTCCCTAATAAAGCGGATACCTCTGATCCTGCTTGAACAAAACGAAAGATATTATCGATAAATAAAAGCACGTCTTGCTTATTAACATCTCGGAAATATTCCGCCATAGTTAGGGCAGTTAAACCAACTCTCATACGAGCTCCCGGTGGTTCATTCATTTGGCCATAGACTAGAGCTACCTTTGATTCCTCAATATTTTTTTCATTAATTACTCCGGATTCCTTCATTTCCATATAAAGATCATTTCCTTCACGAGTCCGTTCCCCTACTCCACCGAATACGGATACGCCCCCATGAGCTTTAGCAATGTTATTGATTAATTCCATGATCAGTACTGTTTTACCTACTCCAGCCCCCCCAAATAGTCCTATTTTTCCTCCACGTCGATAAGGAGCTAAAAGATCGACGACCTTAATACCTGTTTCAAAGATGGATAATTTCGTATCTAACTCGATAAAGGCAGGCGCAGATCTATGAATAGGGAACGTTGCACTACTATCTACAGGACCCAAATTGTCAACAGGCTCCCCAAGAACGTTGAAAATTCGTCCGAGAGTAGCTCCACCGACCGGAACACTGAGAGGAGCTCCCGTGTCAATCACTTCCATTCCTCTCATCAACCCGTCCGTAGCACTCATAGCTACAGCTCTAACTCGATTATTTCCTAATAATTGTTGTACCTCACAAGTCACATTAATTTGCTTATCGGCAGTGTCTCTACTCTGGACTACCAAAGCGTTATAAATATAAGGTAACTTGCCTGGGGGAAAAGTGACATCCAGCACGGGTCCAATAATTTGATCGATACGACCTGTACTTTTTTCTTCAATTGTGGAAACCCCGGGAGGAGAAGTAGTAGGATTGGTTCTCATAATTATCACATAATTAAAAAAAAGGAATTTGTCGAAATTTTTCTTTTTTTATTGTTGAATAATGCCAAATCAAATCAAAAAAAATCCAAAAGTAAAAAGGAAATGAATTAGTTAATTCAATAAGAGAGAAAAGGGGACCAGGACTTGATTTCGTTGCCCAAGCGAATCCCATTCAATCGTTTACTCATGGAATGAGTCCATTGGAAAGTTCAATCAATCTTTTTTTTCATATACATTTTGCCTTTTGTGGAGGATCTGTGCCTACTCTACTTTCCTATCTAGGACTTCGATATACAAAATATATACTACTGTGAAGCATAGATTGCTGTCAACAAAGAATTTTATTAGTATTTAGTTAGGTATTTGCATTCAAAATAAGAAAAGAGAACTATTAAGAACTTGTAAAATAAGGATTAGGAATTAATTTGGGTTGCGCTATATCTATCAAAGAGTATACAATAATTATGGATTTGGTAAATCAAATCCATGGTTTAATAACGAACCGTGTTAACTTACCATAACAACAACTCAATTCCTATCGAATTCCTATATTGGAATTCCTATAGGATAGAACATACACAGGGTGTACGCATTATATATGAATGAAACATATTCATTAACCTAAGCATGCCCTCAATTTTCTTTAATGAGTTGATATTATATTAATTGAATATCCTTTTTGTTTTACGAGATTTTTGCTAAAGTTTCATTTACGCCTAATTAACATCGAGTAGACCCTGTTATTGTGAGAATTCTTAATTCAAGAGTTATAGGGAGGGACTTATGTCACCACAAACAGAAACTAAAGCAGGTGTTGGATTTCAAGCTGGTGTTAAAGATTATAAATTGACTTACTACACCCCAGAGTATGAAACTAAGGATACTGATATCTTGGCAGCATTCCGAGTAAGTCCTCAGCCTGGGGTTCCGCCCGAAGAAGCAGGGGCTGCAGTAGCTGCCGAATCTTCTACTGGTACATGGACAACTGTTTGGACTGATGGACTTACCAGTCTTGATCGTTACAAAGGACGATGCTATCACATCGAGCCTGTTGCTGGGGAAGACAACCAATGGATCTGTTATGTAGCTTATCCATTAGACCTATTTGAAGAGGGTTCCGTTACTAACATGTTTACTTCCATTGTAGGTAACGTATTTGGTTTCAAAGCCCTACGTGCTCTACGTTTGGAGGATCTACGAATTCCCCCTACTTATTCAAAAACTTTCCAAGGCCCGCCTCATGGTATCCAAGTTGAAAGAGATAAGTTGAACAAGTACGGTCGTCCTTTATTGGGATGTACTATTAAACCAAAATTGGGATTATCCGCAAAAAATTATGGTAGAGCGTGTTATGAGTGTCTACGTGGTGGACTTGATTTTACCAAAGATGATGAAAACGTAAACTCACAACCATTTATGCGCTGGAGAGACCGTTTTGTCTTTTGTGCCGAAGCTATTTATAAATCACAGGCCGAAACCGGTGAAATCAAGGGGCATTACTTGAATGCGACTGCGGGTACATGTGAAGAAATGATTAAGAGAGCTGTATTTGCAAGAGAATTAGGGGTTCCTATTGTAATGCATGACTACTTAACTGGGGGATTCACCGCAAATACTACTTTGGCTCATTATTGCCGCGACAATGGCCTACTTCTTCACATTCACCGTGCAATGCATGCAGTTATTGATAGACAGAAAAATCATGGTATGCATTTCCGTGTATTAGCTAAAGCATTGCGTATGTCTGGGGGAGATCATATCCACTCCGGTACAGTAGTAGGTAAGTTAGAAGGGGAACGCGAAATGACTTTAGGTTTTGTTGATTTATTGCGCGATGATTTTATTGAAAAAGATCGTGCTCGCGGTATCTTTTTCACTCAGGACTGGGTATCCATGCCAGGTGTTATACCGGTAGCTTCAGGTGGTATTCATGTTTGGCATATGCCAGCTCTGACCGAAATCTTTGGGGACGATTCTGTATTACAATTTGGTGGAGGAACTTTAGGACATCCTTGGGGAAATGCACCTGGTGCAGCAGCTAATCGAGTGGCTTTAGAAGCCTGTGTACAAGCTCGTAACGAAGGGCGCGATCTTGCTCGCGAAGGTAATGAAATTATCCGAGCAGCTTGCAAATGGAGTCCTGAACTAGCCGCAGCTTGTGAAGTATGGAAGGCGATCAAATTCGAGTTCGAGCCGGTAGATACTATTGATTAACTAGATAAAACTAAAGATAAAGAAGGTATAAATAAAAAAGAAACGAAATAAAAAGAGAAAAAAATCAGTTATGAAATGCAGTAATTCTTCTTTATTCTTCTAATTGATTGCAATTAAACTCGGCTCAATCTTTTTTAGAAAAAAAAGATTGAGCCGAATAAAAATAGATCATGATATGATCATGAGACTTGACAAATTGAGATTCGTCTATTCTATATATCTAGAATATATATATTAAGGTATAATACAATAAAGAAATACAAATAAAATAATAAAATAATAAAATATAGTATTATCATATGATAATGATAATGGAATCAAATACGCAGTATTTACAGAAAAAAGTCTTCGTTTATTGGGAAAGAATCAATATACTTTTAATGTCGAATCGGGATTCACTAAGACAGAAATAAAGCATTGGGTCGAACTCTTCTTTGGTGTTAAGGTGGTAGCTGTGAATAGCCATCGACTACCTGGAAAAGGTAGAAGAATAGGACCTATTCTGGGCCATACAATGCATTACAGACGTATGATCATTACCCTTCAACCGGGTTATTCTATTCCACTTCTAGATAGAGAAAAAAACTAAAGGAGAATGAATGAAAAAAGACATAGTTTGGAAGTTAGACCTTTTTATAGGACTCTCTTTCAATTTCAAAAAAGAGGACGTTTGAAACTTTTAACAGGCGTAATCGTGAGTCAACAAGTGACTCGAACTGTGTGTAAAAAAAGAAGCATTTTTTTTTTTTCAAAATGCTAGAACTAGATAAGGAAGTTTTCTATAACCTTGAGAAAAAGGATAAAAAGGTAGTTTTTTTTTAGTTTATGACTCCGATCAAGAGCGAGAAATCCTTGATTTGGGATTGGACATAGAACCTGGACCCATCGTAGAGACGTTTAGTTCAAAAGAAAGGATCGTATCCTGATGGTAAGAATTATACTTTCGTGGAAATACAGCGCTATAGACTTCAATGCGGTAGAGTAGACGTTTTGTTTCTAATTTTTCTGGACCAAACCTCCGCTCCGACCCAACGATACAATGAATTTTTTCTGTTCATATTCATAAATAAAAAAGATTCGGAATCGCAATGCTACTATATGCGTCCAGAGGAGTATTTGGAATAATATTCTTCTATAATCCATTATTGCGGGGGGTCTTACTAACAGGGCTTCGCTGCACGGGACAGGTCTTCGTCGAAAAGCTAACTCCACCCGGCATTTTCATACCCTTTCTTTGGGTAGGTATATCGCCTTTTAAAGTCTAAGAGGGTAGTAGGGGATCTATAGTAGGTAAGATAATTTGCCCTTTGATTTTGATTGAATATACTATTTTTCCGCCTTTACCACGCATTATTGTATGCGCTTCTAGAGAAGTATGTATGCAGGAAGTAAATTCTAACCGCTTTCTTTTGAATCCAATTTCAAATTAGATTAGAAAGATAGAAAGGCCATGAGGATGGGAAAATCAAAATAAAATCTTTTTAATTAGTTCTCCTTTTTTGGAATTTTCTTATTATCCTTTCATTTTTTTTACAGAATATTTTTCAAACTAAAAATAAAAAATACAATACAATAGTCAATATTCCTTATAATAGATATACTTAATTATATCATAAGAATCTTAAGATATTTTTCGACTAGATAGAAATAGTAAATTTGAATTGAGACACCTATTCCATGACGGATTTAAACTTACCTTCTATTTTCGTGCCTTTAGTAGGCTTAGTATTTCCGGCAATTGCAATGACTTCTTTATTTCTTTATGTGCAAAAAAATAAGATTGTCTAGTATTTTTTAGTGTAAGTAATATAATATGGTAGGGTATGTGGCTTTTTCTACACACACTTTCTACACACAAATGAAAAACGGTTATGGATGCGGATATAGGCTACGAGCATAAATGCATGAATATGCAGAGCCAGGTATAGCGAGTTTTATTTTATTTATTTTAATTGAATCAACGAATATTTTTTGAATAGAAAGTCAATGTATCTAACCTATTATTTCACAGGAGTACTAGTTGCTGAAGGCGATTTCAGAATCAAAAAAAGTAAAGTCAAAATTATTTAGCTTATTCTCTCAATTTCAATCGACCGCTGCTGGATTTAGTATATCTAATATGAATTGGCGATCAGAACACATATGGGTAGAACTTCTAAAAGGTTCTCGAAAAAGGGGTAATTTTTTCTGGGCCTGTATTCTTTTTCTAGGTTCACTAGGATTCTTATCGGTTGGGATTTCCAGTTATCTTGGTAAGAATATTATATCTATACTTCCATCTCAAGAAATTCTTTTTTTTCCGCAGGGGGTCGTGATGTCTTTCTACGGAATCGCAGGCCTATTCATTAGCTCCTACTTGTGGTGTACTATTTTGTGGAATGTAGGTAGTGGTTATGACCGATTCGATAGAAAAGAGGGAATAGTGTGCATTTTTCGTTGGGGATTCCCTGGAATAAAACGTCGCGTCTTCCTTCGATTCCTTATGCGGGATATCCAATCAATTAGAATTCAGGTTAAAGAGGGTCTTTATCCTCGTCGTATTCTTTATATGGAAATCCGGGGCCAGGGGATCATTCCCTTGACTCGTACTGATGATAAATTTTTTACTCCACGAGAAATTGAACAAAAAGCTGCCGAATTGGCCTATTTCTTGCGCGTACCAATTGAAGTATTTTGAGGTATCTTTTTTGAACTGAGTTGAATGAAGAAAAGAAGAATTGGAAGAAGAAAAGTTTTCTCAACACAGGGAGGAAGTCCCTTCTAAATTGGATTTGTTATTGTAAGGGGATTTTTAAGTATTTATCTAAAGGAAGGAACAAACGAGGATAAGAGAAATTTGCTTTTAATTTTTTTTTATCCAAGTTAGATATATCGCATACTATTCTTCCTTTTTCATCCGAAAGGGCTTTTTTTTTATTCTATTTCACTATTTCATTCCATCTAGATCTAAGAAAGAACCCAATGCACTGAAATTCCACTAATAACTAATATACAAAAAAGAAGAATAGATACAGGGTATCAAACCTATAGAGTTTTTGCTTCAAAGAAATAGAAATATCATGAAATAGAAATATCATCATATAGAGTCAGGGAATGGAATAGAGTCAGCGAATGAAGCATATTCATTAACAACTCCATTTACAGATCAAAAATGAAAAAAAAGAAAGCATTGCCTTCTTTACTATATCTTGTATTTATCGTACTTTTGCCTTGGGGGGTCTCTTCCTCATTTAACAAATGTCTGGAACTTTGGATTAAGAATTGGTGGAATACCAGGCAATCCGAAACTCTCTTAACTGATATTCAAGAGAAAAGGATTCTAGAAAGATTCATAGAATTAGAAGAACTTTCTCTCTTGGACGAGATGATAAAAGGGAAACTAAAGACACATGTACAAAAACCTCCTACAGGAATACACAAGGAAATAATACAATGGGTCAAAATAAATAATGAGGATCATCTCCATACCATTTTGCATTTCTCGACAAATATAATCTGTTTGGCTATTCTAAGTGGTTCTTTTTTTCTGGGTAAAGAGGAACTTGTCATTTTGAATTCTTGGGTTCAGGAATTCTTCTATAATTTAAATGACTCAATAAAAGCTTTTTTTATTCTTTTAGTTACTGATTTTTTTGTTGGATTTCACTCCACCCGTGGTTGGGAACTAGTAATTCGTTGGGTCTACAACGATTTTGGATGGGCTCCTAACGAGCTTATTTTCACTATTTTTGTTTGTAGTTTTCCAGTAATTCTAGATACATGTTTGAAATTTTGGGTCTTTTTTTGTTTAAATCGTCTATCTCCTTCGCTTGTAGTCATTTATCATTCAATTAGTGAAGCATAAATTCATTTGATCTCCCGATATTAATATTAATCAAATTAGCAAGCATCTTTTTTTAGAAAGAAAGCCCTTTTCCATTTTAGCAAAATTCTTTCTATTTATACCTACTTTAAGGTATTCATCATTGCAGTACAACTGTTGCAGTAGAATGACAACAGATTCGTGTATAGGGAACTAGATTAGCTTAGCTACCTATCTAATTTATTGTAGAAATTCTGGGATCTGCGATTGGACATGGAAAATAGAAATACTTTTTCTTGGGTAAAGGAACAGATAACTCGATCGATTTCTGTATCGATCATGATATACGTAATAACTCGGACATCTATTTCAAATGCATATCCCATTTTTGCGCAGCAGGGTTATGAAAACCCACGAGAAGCAACTGGACGAATTGTATGTGCCAATTGCCATTTAGCTAGCAAGCCCGTCGATATTGAAGTTCCCCAAGCTGTGCTTCCCGATACTGTATTTGAAGCAGTTCTTCGAATTCCTTATGATATGCAATTGAAACAAGTTCTTGCTAATGGAAAAAAGGGAGGGTTGAATGTAGGTGCTGTTCTTATTTTGCCCGAGGGATTCGAATTAGCGCCGCCCGATCGTATTTCCCCTGAGTTAAAAGAAAAGATAGGAAATCTTGCTTTTCAGAGTTATCGTCCCGATAAAAAAAACATTCTTGTGATAGGCCCTGTTCCCGGTAAGAAATATAGTGAAATTGTCTTTCCCATTCTTTCCCCTGATCCTGCTACGAAGAAAGATGCTCATTTCTTAAAATATCCCATATATGTAGGGGGAAACCGAGGAAGAGGACAGATCTATCCTGATGGTAGCAAGAGTAACAATACAGTCTATAATGCTACGTCAACAGGTATAGTAAGAAAAATACTACGTAAAGAAAAGGGGGGGTATGAAATATCCATAGTTGATGCATCAGATGGACGCCAAGTGATTGATATTATACCTCCCGGACCAGAACTTCTTGTTTCAGAGGGGGAATCCATCAAGCTTGATCAACCATTAACAAGCAATCCTAATGTGGGAGGTTTTGGTCAGGGGGACGCAGAAATCGTGCTTCAGGATCCATTACGTGTCCAAGGCCTTTTGTTCTTCTTCGCATCCGTTATTTTGGCACAAGTTTTTTTGGTTCTCAAAAAGAAACAGTTTGAAAAGGTTCAATTGTACGAAATGAATTTCTAGGTCCCGGGATTTCTTACCATCAAGTTGGTAAAAAGCCTCGATTTATTGGCAATTGCTAGAATTATCTATGATCTATTTTGGAAATCCTTTTTTTGTTTAGACTGCTTTTTGTTTATGAGATGTCTGGAATTCCTTATTTATATCCCATGCAAAAGAAGAGAATCCAAGGCAAAGGCGAGAACAATCAAATTAAAATTTCTTCTTTTTCGGAGGGATTGCAGGTCTTCTTAATCGTCTATTCGGCACAAGAAAAAGCCTTTTTCTTGTGCCGATTCTTCTTGTATCAAAATAAGAATCCTTTTTCTTCCTAATTCGTCAAAGATTACTATTTCTTCTTTATTCGGGTCTGTCTCTTGGACCTCTTTTTCTTTTGCTTAGGTTTAGCCGAGGTAGTGGACAAACAGAGGGGAAGAAAATATGGCGGGGGAAAAATTTCTTGTGATTGTGAGCAAATTGCTTGGCTTGTTTAATTAAGTTCAACTTCAAATTTACAGAAATTTTGCAAAAAAAAAGTAAACTCTTCCATTGAAGGTTTTTTTATTTTTAGGCTAGTTGAATAGTTTTGATTAAGGTTTTATTAGTTTATTACTCGAAACTAAATCAAGGATTTTCAGGATACTTCCTTCGTGGAATAAGATATTGGATCCTCGAGTGATCTCTTTTTCTTGTTGCTTCATAAGAGTGAATCGAATAGATTCAATTCGCGTTATAAGAGTAAAATAAAAATTCCGCGGGTCCTTTCCGCTCTAATCAGATAAAGGGGGGTAAGGACCCGCTAAGCTCCTACTTTTTCATGTTTACAATCTGGTCCCTCCGATTACTATAGAGATGAACCCAATCCAGAATATGAACCATAAAAGAAAACACCTACTAAACCAATCACAGCAATACCAGCTACAGTACCTATCAGCCAAAGAGGAATTCTTCCAGTAGTATCGGCCATTTCCCCTACTTTCCTCCACATTTTATCAATTGGTCATGCTAGAGACAAAAACAGTCATGGGTAGTTATAAGGATGGTATCCTTCCAAATGGGATAAGAGAATTCTTATTAGTCTCTTTCTTTCTCTCAATTGAAGAAGTAATTGGAAAATAAAACAGCAAGTACAAAAATGAGTAATAAACCCCAGTATAGACTGGTACGATTCAATTCAACATTTTGTTCATTCGGGTTTGATTGTGTCATAGTTCTATAGTTGGAATTTGTTTTATCGTTGGATGAACTGCATTGCTGATATTGATCCCAAGAAAAAAACAGTAGGTACAGCTAGTCCGTGAATAGCCAGCCATCGCACTGTAAAAATAGGATAGGTTCGATCTATGGTCATTGAGGGCCTCCTAAAAGGATCTACTAAATTCATCGAGTTGTTCTAAAGAATCAAAACGGTCGGTTATTAACGGAATTCCTTGTCGGCTTTCCGTGAAATACTCGTTTGGCCTAGGACTTCCAAACACGTCATAAGCTAAACCCGTACTGACAAATAACCAACCCGCAATGAATAGGGAAGGTATAGTAATGCTATGAATAACCCAGTATCGAATACTGGTAATAATATCAGCAAAAGAACGTTCTCCCGTGCTTCCAGACATGCTGAACTCCCAAAATTTTTGTACATTCAAAAAAGGAATTGATTCCGTAAAAGATGGGATCGACCAGTAAATAGAAAATTACTGATATTTCATCCTTGTGAGATTGTCAATTTTGTACCAAAGGTGTATTTTGAGTATACCGAATTAGTATAGCTATCCTTCCTATGGCACAGCAATCTGGTTTTGCCTGGTTCCGAAACATAATTACTTTTTTATTTTTTTTTTGTCTATAGGTAAGCTATATGTTATTCAAGGCATCAATAGAAAACCCCATTTTTGTAGGTTCTACTTACTTTTCATTGGCTTCGGAATAATAGAGTAATTCGGAATAGCAGCCAAAATCTTGGGAAAATCTAAGTTAATGATCAATAGGTTTGGATAAATAATTTAGGAAGGATATTCTCATACTGACACAATACAAGGACAAGTATATGTGAAATCTATCCTTTCATAATTCGTAATTCATCCTTGTATTGTTTGTTGGATTAGGTCTAACTTTCTTGACCAAACTGCGAGCGCGGAACTTTACGAGATGAAATAGGGAAAGACAGAAGATAGAATAGAACTTAAAAGGATAATTGAAGTGACTCGTCTTCGAATCTACTTTGGTTGGAGTTCGAAAAAGGAATAAAAATAAAGTAAATTCAAGGAAGAGCTTTCTTTTTTTTTTTTTTTTAACAGCCCCTTGGCAGGTCGTGGAATGCTTTTGTTCTCCTCTTATTCCATATGGAATACAATCAGTTAAAATAAGAAGGAATAGGGGAATATTCGATCGTTCACTCCAAAAAGAGGGTCCTATTGAAAAAGAAATTATCCAAAATAGAAAGAAGTTTTTTTTTTCAAATTCAATTGTTTATTTATCTCTTATTCAAAAATTTCCCTGAAAATTGAATTTCTTTTTTTCATTCAATGGGGTTAGATGATCTAGTTCTTAATATTATTACTTTACTCAATTGACAAATTCCACAACAAATCTCTTGATTCGGAATTAGGGACTCATGTATCATCTGATGAATCCACTTTCTTTTACACTTCTGTATCTTACTCTATCTTGTTTTTTAGTATTATCTAAAATAACTGATGAATTATGAATTTTCCATAACTTAGGTAAATGCTTTACCAACATATGTAGTGTAGTAAAAAAAAATAAATGGAATTTAACTCTTTCATGCTTACTTTAACTAGTTATTTTGGTTTTCTACTGGCTGCTTTAACTATAACCCCAGCTCTATTTATTGGCTTGAACAAGATACGCCTTATTTGAATTGACTGAATAATTATAATTCAGAAAAGAAAAATCTTTCTTTGGGATTCCTGGCATTCTACGACTCTTTTCCAGACTAATTAGGAATTCTTTTCTTGGTCATTGAGATTCGTGGATAATTTAGAGTACTATTTAGGGATAGATCGTACCTCTTTTTTTATCCCCTCGAACAAATCGAAATGATTGAAGTTTTTCTATTTGGAATCGTCTTAGGCCTAATTCCTATTACTTTAGCGGGATTATTCGTGACTGCGTATTTGCAATACAGGCGTGGGGATCAGTTGGATCTTTGATTGAGTCATTTTTTTTTTTTGATTGACCTCCTCCAGACCAGAGAGGAGGTCAAATTGAAATTGGAGTTACAATTCAATTTTGTTAAGTTATTTTACTCTGCTTCGACATAAAATAGATGGAATCACGCTCTGTAGGATTTGAACCTACGACATCGGGTTTTGGAGACCCGCGTTCTACCGAACTGAACTAAGAGCGCTTTCATTCATTCAAAAAGAAAATCTTTTTCTATTCCTAATGTATCTCACGTACGTATAGTCTCCACAAATTCAAGTTATACCCACTTTACTTTAATTGATCTCGTCGCTACTGCCTATAAAGAAGAAAGAAGTAATAGGTAGGGATGACAGGATTTGAACCTGTGACATTTTGTACCCAAAACAAACGCGCTACCAAGCTGCGCTACATCCCTTTTCCAAATTAAATTGTTGTACAATGCCATTGTACACAATTCCTGTCTTCTTTTCCACATCATAATTTTCTTCTTCTTTCTTTCTCTATCTATATATAGAACCCTCGTGTCATTTCTTCTTTTTGGTCTCATATAATTAAGGAATTATATACATATAAAATCCAATATAATTTCGCCTATAAAAGAAGGATTACTTTTCCTTGGTAATATATAGGAAGAAGGGGTCATCTTTTTCTTTTTTAGGGATAGGAAAATTTCGTCGATATGGTTCATTTTATATATAGCATAACAATCTTGGGCAAGAGTTTATGATCATATATGTATTCCAACAAGGAAGGAGGATTTTCAATGCGGGATATAAAAACATATCTCTCTGTAGCACCCGTGCTAAGTACTCTATGGTTTGGTGCTTTAGCAGGTTTATTGATAGAAATTAATCGTTTATTCCCAGATGCTTTGTCATTCCCTTTTTTTTAATTCTAGTTATTGCTATGGGAGGGATAGATTTCTTCGTGATATGACAAAATTTGATCCTTTTCAATCTTTTTTTAGTATCGGAAGGAAAAAGAAAGAAAAGATGGATTGGGTTGAACCTCAGAGTCATTAAAAATTTGGTAAACCCCATTTTTGAAAATAGAAATTCAATTTAAAGGGGTACCCAAGCTAAATAAGGCCTCAGAAATCAGAGCATAGAAAAGGCGGGGCTGGCTAATTAAATGAAAGGATTTCGAACCAAAATCTTTGCTAATTCGACAAGGATTGTATTCTTTAATTATTTCTCTATTTTTTATTACTTAATTAAAGAATAAAAAAAAATTATTCTAATGAATTTTATTCTTCTTCTTCGGATTCAAAATAGAAGAATAAAAGAATAAGTAGAAGAATTAAGTTAAGTCAATCCAAAAAGAAAAGGAGGTTCATGGCCAAGGGAAAAGATGTTAGAATCAGAGTTATTTTGGAATGCATCAGTTGTGTTCGAAAAGGTGCCAATGAGGAATCGACGGGGATTTCTAGATATAGTACTCAAAAGAATCGCCACAATACACCCGGACAATTAGAATTCAAAAAATTTTGTCGTTATTGTCGCAAGCATACGACTCATCACGAAATAAAGAAATAGGAACATCGTGTGTTTGATCTTTCCAAACAACAGAAAGAGTAAGAACTTCATATTTAATATATAAAGAAAACATAGTATAGAATACAAAATACAAATCAACTCATCTGATTTCCGGTAGATATTATTTCATATGTATAGAGGGTATTCATATACTATAATATGAATCAAATAAGATATGGATCAAAGAAAAACTACTTCTTCTGGATCCTAAATTAATAAAATAAAGAAGTGAATTTTCAAATTTTCAAATTTTAAATAAGGAATAAATCATGTATACATCTAAACAACCTTTTCTTAAATCTAAGCAACCCTTTAGTAAATCCAAGCAAACTTTTAATAAATCCAAGCAACCCTTTCGTAAATCCAAGCAAACTTTTCGTAAATTCAAGCAACCTTTTCGTAAATCTAAACAACCTTTTCGTAGGCGTCCCCGGATTGGCCCGGGAGATCGAATTGATTATAGAAACATGAGTTTAATTAATAGATTTATTAGTGAACAAGGAAAAATATTATCGAGACGAATAAATAGATTAACCTTGAAACAACAACGATTAATTACTCTTGCTATAAAACAGGCTCGTATTTTATCTTTCTTACCGTTTCGTAACTATGAGAACGAAAAGCAATTTCAAGCCCAGTCAATTTCAATAATTACAGGTTCTAGACCCAGAAAAAATAGACATATTCCTCAATTAACGCAAAAGTACAATTCCAATCGAAACTTAAGAAACAACAACCAAAATTTAAGAAACAACAACCGGAACTTAAGTTCCGATTGTTGATGTTTTATTCGAATTCGAAAGGGCCAGACCTATATATATTATAAAGAAAGTAATCCAGCTCGTTGATTCCTACCACTTAATCTTAATTTATTGTATCTTCCCGGAGTTCCCTCTCCGGGAATTCATCTTTTATTATTCCAGTATATTACTTTATTTATACCTTTAATTGATGATCTTTATTTTATTGGAAATCGTGTAAAGATTATTTGGATTTGATACAGCTACTTGTGCAAGCATTTTACGATTAAGAATCAATTTCTTCTTGTACAGGTTGTGTATTAATTTACTATAACTATCGAATACTTTATATACCCGCGTTGCTGCGTTTATCCGAGTGATCCACAAACGACGAAAATCCCTCTTTTGCCTACCTCTATCTCGATGAGAGGAAACAAAAGCTCTTTTTACCTGTTGGGTAATCATTCGATTAAGTCTTAAATGAGCCCCTCTAAAGTTTGAGGCAAATGAACGCATTTTTGTTCGTCGTCTCCGGGCTATATATCCTCGCGGAACTCTGGTCATTGAATCAAATTAACCTTAATGAATAACTAATGATTTCTCTTCTTTTAGCCACCCTTTTTCTCATTAATAACAAAACTAATTATTCCGATATATAAAATATTAATTCCAATGGCTTTTGCTATAGTAACCTTCCCAACCACGATTTTTTATTCCACTCCGTTCAGTTATTTCTATACGAAATAACAAATTCATTCTAATAATACTAAAAAAAATAGTGGGTTCCATCGTTTCTATGGTTCCCTTTTAAACGGTGAGGCCCTCTCTATACACCGGAGCCCTTTCTTTCATCAAAAGGTATTGCGAACTTGTATAGTCCACATTCTTTGGCTCTACCTATCCATTATAGAGTAAATAGCTCTTTTCACAATAAGAGTTATCCATACAGTGACGGTATTTAATTATGAAAGTTGGCTAAGTAGCTGACCCTGTTAGTCCGTTCTTTTAAGATAAAGGAGCATAAGCCTTTTTCTTTTTATTACTATTTCCTCCGCTTAATGGATAACCATTTGCTACCAATGGGAGAATTGCTTCTTATTTCCAATTTAGATAATTGGATTTGCACCAAAGGAAACCATAAATTCCATATACCATAGAAATCTAGGATAGAGAAGCTATATCCTATTCATTGGTACTAATCATGGATACTTCAATTTTTTTTATATTTGTTTGAAGTCATGATCTGAACGAGTCGCACATACACCCTAGCACATGTTCCTCGACGCTGAGGGCATCCTTTAAGCGCGGCCGTTTTTCGAGCATTTCGTATTGGCTGTCTTGCGTTTCTAATAAGTTGTTTAACCGTCGGCATGTTGTATGTATATAGAAAAAAATGGATTGGTTTAGATCCATCTTAACCTGATGATTGCTCATCATGAAGTCTTTCTATTTTCTATTAAATCGAGGAAAACACGAATTTAGCTGTGAAATAACTTTACAAGAAATCCGGACACTACCAATCCTTAAACATTTCTGGAAACCACACTGGATCAGTATCGCAGTGCTTGTCAATCATTTCATCCCCTACAATATCGACAAGTCCATAAGCTTTGGCTTCGTCTGCTGACATAAAAACATCCCTTTCCATGTCTTCGGATACAACCCAAAAAGGCTTGCCTGTTCTTACTGCATAAACCCTTGTGATCATTTCGCGAACTTTGTGTAACTCTTCTACTTCTAGTAAAAATTCTGGTGTCCTTGCCCGATAATAAGCACTAGCAGGTTGGTGAAGCATAATCCTCGCGTGAGGGAATGCTATACGCTTGGTGGGTTCTCCTCCAAGCAGAATGAAGGACGCCATGGAGGCGGCTATTCCGAGGCATATTGTATATATATCTGGTGTCACCGTTTGCATCGTATCAAAAATAGCCATTCCTGAGATTAGCCACCCGCCTGGGGAGTTTATAAACAAAAAAATATCACTAATTCCATCTTCTATACTCAGATATACCATGAGACCTGTAATATGATTCGTGATCTCGCAACGAATCTCTTGACCTAAAAAAAGTGTCCTTTCTCGATACATAACATTGTATAAGTCAACCCAAGTCGCTTCTTCATCTCCAGGAATCCGGTAAGGTACTTTTGGAACACCAATGGGCATATTAGATTAATATTATTAAATTTAAGTAAGAAAACCACACTTTAATATGGAAACGTAAGAATGGAACAGAAAGAAAGAATCCGCAGTTTATTGTCTTAATTTTTATTCTTATTCTATATGAATATTATAGATTCTATTAATACGTAGATTGAAAGGTTATACATATAAGGAATGTAAGACAGATTGAATAAAGAAAAGGGAATGGGTGATTTGAATGCTAAACAAAGAGGGGTAGCGATCTATTCTTCGTTTTTTCCAAATTGGCCAAGTTACCCATTGCATATTGGCACTTATCGAGTATAGAATAGATCTGCTTCTCTTTCTTCTTATGAACAGAATTGGCTTCTTATTTTTAATGGAATGAAATAAATATTCGCGCTTTCTGACACAGAATCCCCTAGAAGGGTTAGGTACATAGGATATGGATAGTCTTTTTCAATGCGATAAAATAAAGCGACATCGTGTCTATTTTTCTTTGCTAAAGGGGTATTTCCATGGGTTTGCCTTGGTATCGTGTTCATACTGTCGTATTGAATGATCCGGGTCGATTGCTTGCGGTGCATATAATGCACACAGCTCTAGTTTCTGGTTGGGCTGGCTCAATGGCTTTATACGAATTAGCAGTTTTTGATCCCTCTGATCCTGTTCTGGATCCAATGTGGAGACAAGGTATGTTCGTAATTCCCTTCATGACTCGTTTAGGAATAACGGATTCGTGGGGTGGTTGGAGTATTTCAGGAGGAACTGTAACAAATCCGGGTATTTGGAGTTATGAAGGTGTGGCAGGTACGCATATTGTGTTTTCTGGCTTGTGTTTCTTGGCAGCGATCTGGCATTGGGTATATTGGGACCTAGAAATATTCTCTGATGAGCGGACGGGAAAACCCTCTTTGGATTTGCCCAAGATCTTTGGAATTCATTTATTTCTTGCAGGGGTGGCTTGCTTTGGCTTTGGGGCATTTCATGTAACGGGTTTGTATGGTCCTGGGATATGGGTATCCGATCCTTATGGACTAACTGGAAAAGTACAAGCTGTAAATCCAGCGTGGGGTGCAGAAGGTTTTGATCCTTTTGTTCCGGGGGGAATAGCTTCTCATCATATTGCTGCGGGTACATTGGGTATATTAGCGGGCTTATTCCATCTTAGTGTCCGTCCGCCTCAACGTCTATATAAAGGATTACGTATGGGCAATATTGAAACTGTACTTTCCAGTAGTATCGCTGCTGTTTTTTTTGCAGCTTTCGTAGTTGCTGGAACTATGTGGTATGGGTCAGCAACGACCCCAATCGAATTATTTGGGCCTACTCGTTATCAGTGGGATCAGGGATACTTTCAGCAAGAAATATATCGAAGAGTTAGCAATGGTTTAGCCGAAAATCTTAGTTTATCAGAAGCTTGGTCTAAAATTCCCGAAAAATTAGCCTTTTATGATTATATTGGTAATAATCCGGCAAAAGGGGGATTATTCAGAGCAGGCTCAATGGACAATGGGGATGGAATAGCTGTTGGATGGTTAGGACATCCCGTCTTTAGAGATAAAGAAGGACGTGAGCTTTTTGTACGCCGTATGCCTACTTTTTTTGAAACATTTCCGGTTGTTTTGGTAGATGAGGAGGGAATTGTTAGAGCAGACGTTCCTTTTAGAAGAGCAGAATCCAAATATAGTGTTGAACAAGTAGGTGTAACGGTGGAGTTCTATGGTGGCGAACTTAATGGAGTAAGTTATTCTGATCCTGCTACTGTAAAAAAATATGCGAGGCGTTCTCAATTAGGGGAAATTTTTGAATTAGACCGGGCTACTTTGAAATCTGATGGTGTTTTTCGCAGCAGTCCAAGGGGTTGGTTCACTTTTGGTCATGCTACCTTTGCTTTGCTCTTCTTTTTCGGACACATTTGGCATGGCGCTAGAACATTGTTCCGAGATGTTTTTGCTGGTATTGATCCAGATTTGGATGCTCAAGTGGAATTTGGAACATTCCAAAAAGTGGGAGATCCAACTACAAGGAAACAGGCAGTTTGATACACATTGTTATAGTATCTTTCACCTCTCTTTTTTGATTTGACATGGGAAACATCTCCCATCCTTTCTTTGACTCTTTTTCTTTCTTTATATGGGAAATTATCCCAAATGACAAATGAATAGGTGTGGAAGTTATAATTGTAAATAAACCAGGATCGAATCTATGGAAGCATTGGTTTATACGTTCCTTTTAGTTTCGACTTTAGGGATAATTTTTTTCGCTATCTTCTTCCGAGAACCACCTAAGGTTCCACCAACTCCAACTAAAAGAATAAAATAATTTCATTTAAGTAAGAAGTCCCCCTATCTGGGAGACTTCTTACTTAAATTAGTCTCCGTGTTCTTCGAATGGATCTCTTAATTGTTGAGAGGGTTGCCCAAACGCGGTATATAAGGCATACCCAGTAAAGCTTACAAGTAAACCAGATATGGAGATGGCGACTAAAGTTGCTGTTTCCATTTTTATAGAATTTCAAGATTACAATGGATCTACGAAAAGATCGTGTATTTACAACTACAACGGAATAGTATACAAAGTCAACACCAATGATTAAATAGAATTTATGGCTACACAAACCGTTGAAGATAGTTCTAAACCTAGGCCAAAACGAACTGGTGCAGGTAGTTTACTGAAACCCTTGAATTCGGAATATGGGAAAGTCGCCCCGGGTTGGGGGACTACTCCTTTTATGGGGATCGCAATGGCTTTATTCGCTATATTCCTATCTATCATTTTAGAAATTTATAATTCTTCCGTTTTACTGGACGGAATTTTAACCAATTAGGTTTCTACTAACTAAAACTAGGAAGTCAGAGTTTTTCCATCCAAAAAAGCCTTTCTAGTTTAAGATCTACATTTCTAGATATTATGGTAGTTCGACCGCGGAATTTTTTTGTTTCGGTATCTCTGGAATATGAGTGTGTGACTTGTTAGAATTGATCCTATTGATAATACATAGAAAGGGCCTGTTATCTCTATCAAGATGATTCTAATTCGTCAGATATTATTTATTCTAGTATCTGGAACACGAAATAGATAGAGTGGATCAAAAAAAAATGGAACTATGATTCATACTCACTATTAAGACCTCGCAACCAGACTGAAAAATTCAAGTAGTTCTTAAATAAAAATAAAAAAGAAATTTTCTTCCTTCCAATTTTGTTTGCCCAAAAGACAACTTTTTTTCTCTCGATTTTGTCGAGTCATTACACTGATTCAATAAATGATTATCAAGCGGTTCTTATTCGAAGAACCCTTGCCTTTTGTTTAGCTTGAGACTAAATCATCGTGGCTCTAGTATGAATCTAAGGTTTTAATTGAACTGATTCATAGGATCTCAACAAGATAATTTCTATATTACGCATAAAAAAACAAATCCTTTATAGGGAAGAGAAAAGTCAAGAAGCCTCTAATGACCAACATAAGGGAAAGGAAGAAAGAAAGACGCGCCAACTTGAGATTTTTTGGCATTATCATCACAAAGAAGATATTCCGGATTTTTCTTATTTGATATCTTCAAGGCAAATCGACCCAATTCAGTGGCTGATGAAGTTTTGAACCTTTTTTCTAATATTCGTTGAAAATTTTTGTGTTTCTGCTTGAGCCGTACGAGATGAAATTTTCATATACGGCTCTTAGAGGGGGACTCGGGTTAGTTACCTATCTCAATAAAGTATATGATTGGTTTGAGGAACGTCTTGAGATTCAGGCAATTGCAGATGATATAACTAGTAAATATGTTCCTCCCCATGTCAACATATTTTATTGTTTAGGGGGAATTACACTTACTTGTTTTCTAGTACAAGTCGCTACCGGTTTTGCTATGACTTTTTACTACCGACCAACCGTTACAGAGGCTTTTTCCTCGGTTCAATACATAATGACCGAGGCCAACTTTGGTTGGTTAATCCGATCAGTTCATCGATGGTCAGCAAGTATGATGGTTTTAATGATGATCCTGCATGTATTTCGTGTGTATCTCACAGGGGGATTTAAAAAACCCCGCGAATTAACTTGGGTCACAGGTGTGGTTTTGGCTGTTTTGACTGCATCATTTGGTGTAACTGGTTATTCTTTGCCTTGGGATCAAATTGGCTATTGGGCAGTCAAAATTGTGACAGGTGTACCTGACGCCATTCCGGTAATAGGATCGCCTTTAGTGGAGTTATTACGCGGAAGTGCTAGTGTGGGCCAATCCACTTTGACTCGTTTTTATAGTTTACATACCTTTGTACTGCCTCTGCTTACTGCCGTATTTATGTTAATGCACTTTCCAATGATACGTAAGCAAGGTATTTCGGGTCCTTTATAGGGAAGGCATATCATAGAGAATTATAATTATCATATATCATATCGGGTAGGTTTTGGTATTTCATTGCTACAAGCATGGGTTATTGTAAAATAACACATGTCATTTGGATACTTCTCTTCAACTCCAAAGTATTTTTATACAATACAAATAGTTGAAGTTAATTTTACGAAAGAAAAAAGGCGGATTATGGGAGTGTGTGACTTGAATTATTGATTTGGCCATGCAGATAAAGAATTGGATCTGCCACATTAGAATTCACAACCAAAGGTGTCTCCGCATCCAATCAACATGTAAGTCCCCTACCTAGGAAGGATAGGCTGGTTCACTTGAGGAGAATATCTTCTATGATCATACCGCAACCATGTCATCCATGAACAGGCTCCGTAAGATCCCATAGAGTAGAAATGGAATAAGTCATGTGACATGATCCAGTTCTCTATTTATTACACTTACCTTTTTATTATAGTATGGAAATGCATTCATTTTCTTTGCATCGATTGTGATCCGCAATACTATCGGAGTAAAAGAAGGGATCTAAGGAAGAATGTAGGCTAAACTTTTTGATTTTTTATTAGTAACAAGTAAATATTTTGTTTGGAGGTAAGAAACTTGCGATATTGAGGGGATAAATACCAACTAATCAAGAGACATGAGACAATCCACAAAGCAATTGATCATGATCAAATTTGTAAGCCCACTTGGATATTGAGCATTTACCCATAAGAATAGGATTATTTTCAATGAGTAGTTGTAGGTGCAACTTCGGAAAAGAGAATCTGATAAAGCTTTTCTTGCCTAGAGTCATTGAGTCATTATAAACCTTAATTCTATTAAGGATCTTCCGCGGTCTTATTTCTTTCACTCTTGCTCGAGCCGGATGATGATAAATTCTCATGTCCGGTTCCTTTGGGGGATGGATCCTAAAGAGTTCACCTATCCCAATAACAAAGAAACCAGACTTAAATGATCCTGTATTAAGAGCTAAATTAGCTAAAGGGATGGGACATAATTATTACGGGGAACCCGCATGGCCCAACGATCTTTTATATATTTTTCCAGTAGTAATTCTAGGTACTATTGCATGTAATGTAGGTTTAGCGGTTCTCGAGCCATCAATGATTGGTGAACCGGCAGATCCGTTTGCAACTCCTCTGGAAATATTACCCGAGTGGTACTTCTTTCCCGTGTTTCAAATACTCCGTACGGTACCCAATAAGTTATTGGGCGTTCTTTTAATGGTTTCTGTGCCAACAGGCTTATTGACAGTACCTTTTCTAGAGAATGTCAATAAATTCCAAAATCCATTTCGCCGCCCAGTAGCTACGACCGTTTTTTTAATCGGTACTGTAGTAGCTCTTTGGTTAGGTATTGGAGCAACATTACCCATTGATAAATCATTAACTTTAGGTCTTTTTTAGATATTTTTTGATTCATTCAACCGTGAAGTACCATAGGTATCTAGGAAATAGTTACTTCCAAGTGAATCTTCCCTAGATACCTAAAATCCATTTTATTATGATCCATTTCGCGAAAATATAGATTGTACCAAAGATGCTAAATTGTTTTCTTTTTATTCTAACTCGAAAAAGAAGAAGAAAAAAAATTGCAATGGATTTAAAACGAGAGTTTATTCTTAAGTAAATCAATTGGGAGATGCTTCTCTAGAGTGTCCCATATATGTTTTCTATCTTCCATACGAAAACTGTCAATTCTCAGAAGATCTTCTTCAGTCTTACTCAAAAGGTCCAATAGTGTATGTATATTGGCCCTTTTTAGACAATTATACGTTCTAGAAGTCAATTCTAATTGATCAATAAAAATACAATTCAATGGAATTCCTTTTTTGTTTTTCTTTAGATTAGTTAATCTTTTTTGAAAAGTAAAAAGGGGTGGAGTAAACCTGTTTTTATTTTCTTCGAAACTAGCGCCCTCTTCCTCCGCGTGTAGAAAAGGAAGAAATAAATCAATCAAATTACGAGAAGCCTCATAAAGTGCTTCCTTAGGGGTTAAACTTCCATTAGTCCATATTTCTAGAAAAAGTATCTCGTGTTTTTCATTTCCATTCCCACAAGAAAAAATACTATAATTCACATTTCGAACAGGCATGGATACAGCATCTATAGGATAACTTCCATCTTGATAGTTCTTTCTGAGTTCTGTCTGATATCCACGATCTCTCTTGATCTGTAAATCAATACAGAAATCAATGGGCTCTGTCAAGTTAGCTATAGGTTGTGCCGTATCAACGATTTCTACGGAAGGCGGTAAGATGATATCTTGAGCAGTTATGTATCTAGGACCTTTGACGCAAATGGATGCGTCTCTAACTCCATAGAGATTACTTCTCAATACAATTTCTTTCAAATTTAGTAAAATTTCTTGTACGGATTCTTCAATACCTGCTATTGTAGAATACTCGTGCGGCACGCTCCCAAATTTTGCACGTGTGATACATGTTCCTTCTATTTCTCCAAGTAAAGCTCTTCGCAAGGCAATACCGACGGTGTCCGCTTGACCTTTTCTAAGCGGGGACAGAATGAAACGACCATAATAAAGGCGCTTACTATCTACTCTTGATTCAACACACTTCCACTGTAGTGTTTGAGTGGATCCTGCTACCTCCTCTCGAACCATAATAGACTAGTATTATTATTTTATCATTGAATCGTTTATTTCTCTTGAAATGAAAGTTGAAAGCGGGTTAATTCTTTTACAGACGTCTTTTTTTAGGCGGTCGACATCCATTATGCGGCATAGGTGTTACATCGCGTATACAACTTAATCGCACACCACTTTTAGCAATGGCTCGTAATGCGGCATCTCTTCCACTACCAGCGCCCTTTACCATAACTTCTGCTCGTTGCAAACCTACTGTACGAATAGCATCTACTGCTGTTCTTTGACCAGCATAGGGTGATGCTTTTCTTGAGCTTTTGAATCCACAAGTACCAGGCCGAGGACCAAAAAACCACCCGACCTTGTGGGTCTGTAACAGTTATAATGGTATTGTTGAAACTAGCTTGAACATGAATAACCCCTTTTGTTATTCTACGTGCACTCTTCCGTAAACTAAAACGTGCATTCCTACGTAAACCAATACGCACTTTCTTACGTGAACCAATTTTTGGTATAGCTTTTGCCATATTTTATTATCTCATAAATATGAGTTAGAAATAAAAAAAAGAAAAAAAGATACAAAGATATCCGTTTCAGGGTAAAATAAACCCTTTACTTTAATTATTTTAAATGAAATTATTTTATTTGGAATTGGAACATTTCCGCGGGTACTTTTTTTTACTTTTTAGAAAGTAAAGTTCTTTTTCGAAAGATTACCCCTGTCTTTGTTTATGCTTCGGATTAGAGCAAATGACTCTAATTCGTCCACGCCTACGAATCAGTCGACATTTTGTACAAATTTTACGAACGGAAGCTCTTATTTTCATATTTCCGTATCCTTTTTTAAACTATGAATCTAATCTTTTGGAAAAAATAAGTCTCTTCGCTTGAATTTTAGAACTTAGAATTTATTACCCTAGAAAAAAAAAGAAAAACCTAATCCTTTGAATCTTTGGTATCCTTCAAATCTTCGCTATCCTTCAAATCTTCGCTATCCTTCGAGTCTTCGATACGCTTCGAATCCTTATGGGGAAGTCTATAAATTATACGTCCCTTGCTTGAATCATAACGACTTACTTCAATTTTGACCCTATCCCCCATCAGTATTCGTATAGAACTAGACCGTATCTTTCCTGAAATATAGCCTAGGATGATGGTGTCATTCTCTAGCCGAACGCGGAACATTCCATTGGGTAGGGCTTCCGTAACTAAACCTTCGAAAGTTACTTTTGCTTCTCTCGGGTTTTTTTTTTCTCTCCTATTTTTTTTTTCTGTCATATTTTTTTTCTCCTATTTTTCTATTTTTATTTTAAAAATAGGAAGGGCGAGATAGAATTCGAGCACTATAGGCGGGGCGATTACCATATATAACATAAGACTTCTCCCCCAATTCTGTTTAGTCGAGCTTCTCGATCTGTCATTATTCCTCGAGAAGTAGAAAGAATAGCAATTCCCATTCCACCCAAAACTTTAGGAATTCCTTGATAGTTGGTATAAATTCGTAAGCCGGGTCGGCTGATACGCTTTAAAAAGGTTCTTGTTCTATATATTCCTTTTATAGTCTTTCTCTTTTGATGTCGCAAAGTTGAAACCAAGAAATATCTGTTACGTTCCTGATGTTTCCGAACACTTTCAATAAAACCCTCTCGTAGAAGTATTTTAACAATGTTTTCGGTAATATTTGTAGATACTACTCGAACTGTTCCTTTTTTATTCATGTCCGCATTTCTTATAGAGGTTAGTAAATCAGCAATAGTGTCCTTGCCCATAAGACTCTAATTCTAGGTTCCTCCTAATTTTTCTATAATCAACATGTTTTCTTTTTTTTTTTTTCATTTTGGATTTTAAAACATATACGTAAAACACAATCTACTAAATTAATTCTTTGGTCTCAATTTCGCCTACTAGTATTTATAATACTTCAGGAGCTAATGAAACTATTTTGGTAAAATTCAATTCTCTCAATTCCTCGGCAATCGCGCCAAAAACTCGAGTTCCTTTTGGATTGCCTTTTTGATCAATTATAACCGCAGCATTGTCATCATAGCGGATTATTATACCGTCTTCGCATTTGAACTCTTTACATGTACGTACAATTACAGCTCGAATTACTTCGGATCTTTCTAGAGGCATTTGGGGCAATGCGTCTTTGATTACAGCAACAATAACATCACCAATACGAGCATATCGCTGATTACCAGCAGCTCCTATGACTCGAATACACATCAATTTTCGAGCTCCACTATTATCTGCTACATTTAAAAGGGTCTGAGGTTGAATCATATTATTTTGATTTCAATTTGTTATTTCAATGCAAAAGGATGAAAGAAATATTGTCTTTCCAGAAAGAAAAACCGAGCATTTTTTTTTATCTTCCATACCCCTTTTAGGGTTCTATATCTCTAATCGAATAAATTGACTTCGTATGGGCATTTTACTGGCAGCTATGGAGATAGCTGCTCTAGCTACAGTTTCAGATACTCCCCCCATTTCATAAAGTATACGACCAGGTTTAACAACGGATACCCAATATTCGGGGGACCCCTTTCCCGAGCCCATACGTGTTTCCGTGGGTCTTAGTGTAACCGGTTTGTCGGGAAATATACGTACCCATATTTTTCCACCACGACGTGCATATCGTGTTATTGCTCTTCGTCCTGCTTCTATCTGTCTCGCCGTGATCCAAGCGGGTTCAAGTGCTTGAAGAGCATATCTACCAAAACAAATACGATTGCCTCGGCAGGATTTTCCTTTCATTCTTCCTCTATGTTGTTTGCGAAATCTGGTTCTTTTGGGGTTATAGTCGATGGTTCTCTTTCTTAGTTCCATCTCTACTGCAAAACTGGACATGAGAGTTTCTTCTCATCCAGCTCCTCGCGAATGGAATCAGAAAGCATGTAAATTTCTCTAATTCATAATATTCCAAAATATTACGGTACGGATAGATACACATTAATAGATAATAGAAAAAGTTCGGTTTTTTTTATATTGAATTTGTTAAAACAGAAAAATATAATATATAGTCAAAAAAGAAGATCTAGAATATATCCAGATGTGTGTGTATATTTATCTAAATTCTATATTTATAGATAATGTAATCCTTCTTAAAAAAATCCTTATTTTTACTCTTATTGAATCGCGGTAAAGTATTCTAATTCAATAAGAATTTCGCGGGCGAATATTTACTCTTTCCTGTCTTATTTGTTAATTTATAAACTTACCAAATAAGACAATTTTTTTGGTTTGTTCCGCCATCCCACCCAATGAAGTGTTAGGATTCTTTTCAATAAAATCCTATGGAATCATAGGTTCTGTCGTTCCCACTGCTTCTCCTTGAATGGTTAGGTCTGAATCCCGCAACGGAGCTTCCAAAAAATTTCTTTCCGAGTTAATTTTCTCAGTTTTATTAACCCGGGCGGCTCTTTATTATTGCTTTAAATTTGTAGTTCTTGTTTCAAGTTACAATTTTTAATTCTCTATTATTTTTATTATATTGATGCTTTATCACATTGCCTTTTATGATGTAATTCATAGACCATACATAGTGGAATCCTATATCTTATTTATTTCCTCTTCCTTCTTTCTATCATCCCTCCCTTTATCCACATCCCTTTAGTTTTGCTTCACAACCTAGAATCCCTTTTCTTTTTTAGAGAAAAAATTGCAGTTGCTACAACTATATGACACATCTACTCATTTATGTTATGATAGAGGTATTTATTCATATAGTGACTGTTTCTTAGTTAGGATCTCGACAATACGAAGCAATAGGTTGGTTATTAGTTAATTTTCTATAATTACTAAGTTTTTTTCTTAAAAAAAAGAAAAAAATAACGAGTCACACACTAAGCATAGCAATTATATTAAATGATTTATCAATTTTCATTAAATCTTATAGAAAGAGGTATAATTTCTTCTTTTGCAGGGATTTCAGGAAAAAAGTCTCTTGTCATTTTTTATTCTATCAATGGACAGAATCCGAAGACAAGATTACTTATTCTTCGTCTACGAATATCCAAATTTTTACACCTAATACTCCATAGATAGTCCGAATTGGATAGCAGCAATAATCAATTTTAGCGCGAATTGTTTGGAGGGGAAGTCTACCCTTTTTAATAGATTCGGCGCGTGCAATTTCTTTTCCTCCGAGACGACCCGCAATTTTTACTTTTACTCCCCTTATATCTGCTTTTTTAGTTAATTCAATGGCTTTTTTCATTGCCTTTCGGAATGAAACTCTATTTTTTAATTGGAAAGCTATATATTCTGCAAGAATGTTAGGCTGTCTATAAGGTTCTTTAACTTTTTCGATAGAAATATTAAATCTCTGGTTTACAGAGTTAATTTCCTTTTGTAGATCTTTCTCTAATTCTTCGATTGCTCCTTTTTTCTTTAATAAATTTGGGAATCCAATATGGATTATGACGTGGATCGTATCGATTTCTTTTTGGATTTCTATATGTGTAATTACTTCGGAACTTGAACCTGAGTCCATTTTTCTATTATGTGTAATTACTTCGGAACTTGAGTCTGATTCTATTTTTCTATTCGAGCCCTTTTTCCTATTCTTTTGTATATAGTTCTTGATACAATCCCTTATTTTTTTATCTTCCTGTAGACCTTCAGAATAATTTTTTGGTTGTGCGAACCAAAAGGAATGGTGTTTTTGGGTTGTACCAAGTCTGAAACCGAGTGGATTTATTTTTTGTCCCATATTTTTCTATTCTATATTTTTTTTACTGGGAATCGAAATCTTAGATGGATCTAAAGGTTATTTAGATTTCTTTACTATATTTAGTACAATTGTTATATGACACATGCTTTTTTTTATGGGGAAACTACGTCCTCGAGCTCGAGGTCTGAATTTCTTCATAATAGTACTCCTACTGACTTCGGCTTTAGTAATAAATAAATTCGCTTTGTCGAAATCCCTATAATGAGTAGCATTTGCGGCTGCCGAATAAACCAACTTTAAGATGGGATAAGATGCTCGATAGGGCATGAGGTTCAGTATCATAACAGTTTCCTCGTAGTAACGCCAGCGAATCTCGTCAAGAACTCTTTGTGCTTTGAAAACAGACATAGGGATACGTTTTTGTGCTTTGAAAACTCTCTCGAACTTAAGTAGACGATCGGTTGGAACTTTCCTTGCGAGTTTCCTTAGCCCACTTTTCTTCTTCTTTATCCTAGGGATATACTTTACTAGTTTGAAACTTGTCATAAATAAGGTTATTCCCCGCCTACCTTTACTTTATTTTGAATCTTTTTTTCTTCTTAATCTTTCTATTCAGAATTCAGTTAACGACGAGATTTAGTATCCTTTCTTGCATTTTCATAACTCGTGAAATGCCGAGTAGGCACGAATTCCCCCAATTTGCGACCTACCATAGGATTTGTTATGTAAATAGGTATATGTTCCTTTCCATTATGAATCGCGATTGTATGGCCAACCATTGTGGGTAGAATGCTAGATGCCCGGGACCACGTTACTATTGTTTCTTTCTCCTCCTTCATATTGACCTTTTCTATCTTTGCCAATAAATGATGAGCTACAAAAGGATTCGTTTTTTTTCGTGTCACAGCTGATTACTCCTTTTTTCCTTTTTAAAGAGTGGCATTCTATGTCCAATATCTCGATCGAAGTACGGAGGTCAGAATAAATAGAATAATGATCAATGGAAAAAAGAAAAAAATCCTTTAGCTGGATAAGGGGCGGATGTAGCCAAGTGGATCAAGGCAGTGGATTGTGAATCCACCATGCGCGGGTTCAATTCCCGTCGTTCGCCCATCGCATTATTGCAAATTCCAAAAATGCAATTTTCCATATTCCTAGTTACGTATTTACTTACGGCGACGAAGAATAAAACTATCGCTATATTTTTTCCTTTTCCTAGTTCTTCTTCCAAGCGCAGGATAACCCCAAGGGGTTGTGGGTTTTTTTCTACCAATGGGAGCTTTCCCTTCACCGCCCCCATGGGGGTGGTCCACAGGGTTCATAACTACCCCTCTTACTACGGGGCGTTTACCTAGCCAACACTTAGATCCGGCTCTACCCAAACTTTTTTGGTTCACCCCAACATTACCCACTTGTCCGACTGTTGCTAAGCAGTTTTGGGATACTAAACGGACCTCCCCAGATGGTAATCTTAAAGTGGCCGATTTACCCTCTTTTGCAATGAGTTTCGCTACAGCACCTGCTGCTCTAGCTAATTGCCCACCCCTTCCACGTGTGATTTCTATGTTATGCATGGCCGTGCCTAAGGGCATATCGGTTGAAGTAGATTCTTCTTTTCTCTCAAAAAACCCCTTCCCAAACTGTACAAGCTTCTTCCAAAGCATACGGCTTTCTAGATGTATATGACGATCTCTAGACAGATGGATCTTATATGAATCATATGATGAAGTACCACATGAGTGGATATATAGGAAAGGAATCCAAATCTGCCGAATCGCTCATGTTATGATCTTCTACATCCTAGGTCTCTGCGTTCCGTCATCTGGCTTATGTTCTTCATGTAGCATTCAGATCGAATGACTCTATGAAATTACGTCGATACTTCCACATATTATGGGTAACGTAGGAGACATCCCTATTTTCCCCCGGGGGTCTTAATTACCACTGCTTAGCTTTCAATTTGCCTCTGACCATCAAATTAAATGTGAATAACCCGTCCTCCTCTCTTTGAAACAAGGGGCGCTTCCGGTTCTGTGCGTGCTTCAAACAATTTTGTCTTCTCCATATTACCATATCTCTAGAGCCAATAATTTTCTATGAGGAACTACTGAACTCAATCACTTGCTGCCGTTACTCAACAGTTTTCTGTTGAGGTCTATCCCGTAGAGGTAGTCAAATTGGATCAGTGATCGATTTCTAGGTTTCGTCGTAAACCTAATTGGTTACTTCCAATTACGTAAATCAATAGTTCAAACCGCACTCAAAGGTAGGGCATTTCCCATTGATATAGGAACTTTTGTACCAGAAACAATAGTATCTCCAATTATAGCCCCTCTGGGATGTAAAATATATCTCTTCTCACCATCCCCATAGTGTATGAGACAAATGTATGCATTTCGATTAGGGTCGTATTCTATGGTTACGATTCTACCAGATATGTCTTTTTGATTCCGTCGAAAATCTATTTTACGGTATAGGCGCTTATGACCTCCCCCTCTATGCCTTGCGGTAATGATTCCTCTGGAATTACGACCTTTACCACAACGGTGCCGTCCATGGATCAAATTATTTCGTGGATTGGATTTCACTTGCCTGTCTACGGTTCCCTTGCGTGTGCTCGGGATAGGTGTTTTGTATAAATGTTTCGCCGTATTATTAAGTATTCTCCTTTAGTTTTTTTCTCTATCTAGAAGTGGAATAGAATAACCCGGTTGAAGGGTAATGATCATACGTCTGTAATGCATTGTATGGCCCAGAATAGGTCCTATTCTTCTACCTTTTCCAGGTAGTCGATGGCTATTCACAGCTACCACCTTAACACCAAAGAAGAGTTCGACCCAATGCTTTATTTCTGTCTTAGTGAATCCCGATTCGACATTAAAAGTATATTGATTCTTTCCCAATAAACGAAGACTTTTTTCTGTAAATACTGCGTATTTGATTCCATCCATAAATCGACTTTCCCTCCTATGCTCTGAGTTCCAGTATCGATAAGAATTCGAGTTCTTATTGTTCTTATGTTATGGTATGAATATACCATACCAATTCGTTATGTATGGATGATGGATGAGATTCCATGGATAGAGAGCCAGTTCCAATAGACTTATGGAATGTTCCCGTTCGTGTGCATCCAGCAGGAATTGAACCCGCAAATTTACCAATTATGAGTTGGGCGCTTTAACCATTCAGCCATGGATGCTTAACAGGGATCATCGTACATCGTAAATAACCAATTTTCATATAGAAAGACATATCATAGAAAAATGAAATCGAAAATATTCCGAGATGGCAAATATTCGGAGATGACTATGAAAACACCTCTCTGGATCCTCGAATTGAAAGAGAGATTGAGAGGGATCAAGAATCCTAATTCTCGCTATTTGGAATGGATCCAATTCTATTGAGTCTGACTCATAGTGATCATTTCTCTTTAGCAAAGAATGACCTTGGTTATCAAAGGATTGAACAACCGGGATCCATTTACTTATGATACCTAGTTGGCATTGATAACAAGGATCTAATGAATTATGAGTTTAATAGATCCTCTTTAGCAGAAAGACGTATATTCCTTGCTCATTATCAGACAATCACTTATTCCCAAACCTCGTGTGGGACTAATCGTTTTCATTTACCATCTCATGGAAAACCCTTTTCGTTCCGCTTAGCCCTATCGGGTATTTTAGTGATAGGTTCTGTAGGAACTGGACGATCCTATTTGGTCAAATACCTAACGAAAAATTACGATTTTCCTTTCATTAAGGTACGAGGGCTTCTTATTCCACAAGAACGAAAGCACCTTTTCATTCTTTCATATACTAGGGGTTTTTACTTGGAAAAGACAATGTTCCATACTAAAGGATTCGGGTCCATAACCACGAGTTCCAGTGCACTAGATCTTGTAGCACTTAGCAACGAAGCCCTATCCATTAGTATTCCACATAAGAAATCCATTCTAGAAAAAAATACAATTAGATTAGCTCTTCATAGACAAACTTGGGGTTTGCGAGCCAAGGTAAGATCGGCTCGGGATCATGGGACCCTTTTCTATCAGATAGGAGGGGCTCTTGTACAAAATAGACTTACTAAGTAATAACCCCATAGAATCTATCTATATAAAGATAAAGAGGCAATCGTGTCAGGAAGCGGGTTTTTCTTTGGCCAAAAGGTACTTCGAACTTGGAACGAGCATGAAGAGATTAACGAGACTTCTTTCTCTTTTGAGTTTTTCTGGCGGACCTGCCGCGCAAGATCTTTGGTCTTCCCCTGGAACCGATGAAAAAAAGTGGATCGCTTCTTATGTACTCGCTCAGAATGATTCTTCTCTATCTATAGTTCATGGCCTATTAGAAGTAGAAGGTGCTCTGGTGCAATCCTTACCGACAGAAAAAGATTGCAGTCAGGTTGATAATAGTCGAGTGACATTACTTCGTCGGTCCGAACTAAGGAATCTGTTAGAAATGTTTTGAAATGGATATTGTTCTCTCTTTGATCAGGGATTGCTATATGAAAAGAAGTGGAGTTTGAAAAAGGGAACGGAATGCTCAAACCGGAACTGCTAGAGGAACGAATTTTCAATAGCATAACTTGGGCTCCTAGAATATGGCGCCCTTGGGACAATCTATTTGATTGCAGGGTTTTGTTCCGAAGCAAAGATATCCGCGGAGGCCGGTTCGTTCGTCCTATTCTGATATTCAGGACCAAGAGGTACTGGATTCTCTTTCGGATAGGCCCTGAAAGGAGAAGAAAGGCTGAAATGCCAACGGACCTCTGTCTATTCTCTAATTCACCCGATCCGATAGTACCCGTTTTTGGAACGTCCAGTGCCAAAGTCACTGAATGGGTAAGTCACCAATCCAATCCCTTTGACAAATCGGATGTCATATTAGATATCATATTCTATATATATAGAAATATCATAGATAGAATAGACATATAGAATTTTTGGTCGGCAAATTCGAAGGAATCATTGAGTGAAAAAGGAGCAAAGAATGACAAAAGACGAGACTCTACTAGTCTTCACTCTTGTGGTTTCCTCTTCCTCGGTTTCTGTTTTCTTATTCGGGATCTTGCTTTTCATGGTTCTCATCTCTGCAACTCGCGATTTTCGCGAGAGAACCAAATCCAAGTTGGTGAAGATCATGATTTGGGCTGGCACGGGGATCGTTTGATCGATTTCCTTGATTTGATCGCTACTTAATGGGCGTGCGCTCAAAGGATACAAACAGGGATTCGCAAACAAAAAGGGGAATTCGTAGTCACTTTTTCCTGTCGCGTAAAAAAAAAGTCTTTACGCGAGAGCAATAGAGGTTGGGATACATCTATCTCTTCTGAGCAACCTCTTTTGGATTCTTAAGACCACCCTTGCAGTAGGATACCATCTGCTTTGGGTTCTTTATTATCTCCTTCGAGGGATTTTTAGGATCGTTCAGGCTATATATATTTAGTCTATTTTGGCTTTTACTGTCTACTTTTCTCAGGGAGATGGTTAAGGACCTCAGAAGATAGAGGAGAGCGCCAGGCCCAGATTTCCGGAATACT